>NC_133662.1:33733818-33848962 GCF_037893015.1 Macrotis lagotis
GAAAAAATTCTTTTTACTTTGCTTCATAAGGTATTAGGATTACTGATAGAGAACTAGAAACTATTTTAAAAACCATGTGGATCATCTCTTTTATTTGATGGATGAGGAAACAGAAGCCAGAGAAGATTTTTAACTTGTTCAAGGTCATATACTTTAAAAATAAGAAGTAAGAATTTAATCCTCTTCCTCCTGACTCCAATGGATCAGTTCTCTCTCTACTATGCTAATGACTTGGTTAAAATTCAGAAAAGGAAAATGGAGTTTCTAATCAAAAGTTGTTCTCAGCAGCTTCTGGGAAAATGCAATATGACTTAAGAAATGTTCCATTGCAATTTACCCCACCAAAAGTTAAAGACAGAGGAAAAGGACACATATTTACAAAATAAAAAATACAAAAATTAATAGTAATACTTTTTGTCATAGTAAAGATATCAGTTTTGGAATGACTGAATAAATAGTCGTATATAAATTCAACAGAATATTATTGTGTCCTTAAAAATGGTGAAGTAGACAGAGCTCAGGGCTTAGAATCAGAAAGATTTGAGTTCAAATGTGGACTCATACTTACTAACTGTGTGTCCAAGGACAAGTCACTTAACATTTATTTACTTCTATTTCTTCATCTATAAAATGAGAATAAAACCAGCATCTTCCTCCCAGTATTGTTGGGAGTAAATGAGATAATAGTTGAAAGACACCTAGGTAAGAACTATATAAATGCTCTTATTTAATTATTAATTTAATATATCATGGATTCAGAGAAAATTAGGAAGACATATAAACTGGTACACAATAAAACAAGCAGAAACAGAACAGCTAATACGATGAGAAAATAATATAAAAGAAAATGCTTAGGAAAAACTTAAAAGTCTTAATAATGGAAAGAGCAATTATGGCTTAAGAAGACTGATTATTAACCTTTTCTTCCTTCTTTGCAGAGATGATAGACTAAAGGTAAAGACTAAGAAACAAGTATTCCAACTTGACCTAATATCGATTAATTTTACATTAAAGATTTGTTTTTTTTCATATAAGTGTTTTCTGGAAAAAAAAGTGGAACATGAGTTATGAACTATGATAAGATGCAAAAAAAATATCCCCCCCATAATACTTTTTTTTGTTTTTTGAAGGTATTGGGGTTAAGTGACTTGTCTAAGGTCACACAGCTACTAAGTATTAGTGTCTGAAATAGTTTTTGAACTCAGGTCCTACTGACTCTAGGGCTGGTGTTCTCTCCACTATACCACCTAATTGCCCCTTAAAACATTTATTTTAATGCAGAAGAAAACAAAAAAGAAGTCCAAAAGGTAGAGAGAAAAGATTGGACAATTTTGTCACTATCATGATATTTAATATTCATTTAAAAAGCACAAGATATGTAATAAAAGTTGATAGTTTCAAAAATAATCCTCACATTTGGTCTTCATATATGGAATGTTCATGCATGTTGATGGTGGACTATCATTATTAAAAGAGGCATTTAAAAAATCCATCATTTAACCAGCTTTAAACCAGCTAGGATTCTGTCCCCTATAAAAAAGACCTGAAATGGGTTTTGTTTTTAGTAAATATTTAAAAATAGGTGTTCATTTATCTATTCCAATATTAATTTTTATGCTTTAAAAGACTCTTATAATTATTATAAAATGCTATGGGAGAAGTACAAGAATAATGCAGAATCCAAATTCCAGGAAACTTTGAAATGATTTCAAGGACTGTTTTCCTCTCTATATAAACAGCCTTTGATCATTCTGCTTTTATTATCACTATGGTGAGGAATGGTATGATATTTGTCATGGGGTTTGTACTGTGAATCCCCCATAGCTGGAGTGAACATATTCTGATTCATAGGATCATATAGGGTACAGACAAATATTTTTTTTCATTCAGGCTGAAAACTGTAGGTAAAATTATTCAAAGAATCTTAAATCATTTATCAAAAACAAGAAATGCACAGTAAATGCAATTAATAGTGTTGTTTTTCAGTCATGTCTGACCCTGACCCCTTTTGGGGTCATTTTACAGATGAGGAAACTGAAGTAAACTGTGTTAAGTGACTGACCCAGGGTCACCTAACTAGTAAATGTCTGAGACCACATTTGAACTCAGGAAGATGAGCCTTCCTGACTTCAAGGCCTACCCTCTATCCCTTGTGCCACCTCGCTGCCTCAACCCATGCTGAAGAGGCCCAAGGAGGAGTCCAGAATGGAATCAATAGTGATATTAAGAAGCAAGGAAAGGTTAAAGAAGGTCAAGTAGAGGGATCTGATACTAGCAAAAAGAAGAAAGTCTAAGTTCTGTAGCACATTGAAAACAGACTATGGTACTCAGCTTGATAGATACATGAGAAGTTTTATGCCAGAGTATGTGTTGATGGTCCCCTCCCATCAACTTTCCCTAAATTTGTTGAAGCTGGTGAATTTTCCATTGTTATTGCAGCATTACTCTCAGGAGAAATAGTTCTCTCTGAATAGCAATGGGTAGCATCCATTTACAATCAAGTGAAAATAATTTCTACTTGATATGCTAATTCATTATGCTGATAGGATCAGAGATCTAGACCTAAAAGGGTCTTCACAGGTCATCTACCCAACTGTCTGATTTTACATATGAGAAATGAAAAATTATTTGCCCAAAAGCAGAGAGATTATAACCAGATGATTTGAATCCAGGACTTTGGATATGAAAAACAGTGTTCTTTCCACAATTTACCATAAACTTTAAAAATATTTGCTAGAATTATAATTAAATCTATAAGGGCCATAGAGCAGGGATTCTTTATCAAGAAGTCTATGATTAATTTTGTATTTTGATAACTATTTCAAAATAGTTTTATTTTCAATTCCATGCATTTTATTTTGTACATTTGAGAACATTATTCTAAAAAGGGATTCTTGGGCTTCACTAAACTGGCAGAAGACATACATAAAAACTTAAGAATGGGGCAGAAAAGTTGCACAGTATATAAAGCACTGGCCCTGGAGTCCACCTGAGTCCAAATCCAAACTTGGACACCTAATACTCACTTAGCTGTGTGACCTTGGGCTAATCACTTCACCCCATCACCTTGAAAAAACAAACAAAAAAGTTAATAACACTTAATAACCACATTCTTTCCCCACTAATAGTGTGATCAAAGGTAAACCTCATGACCTCTGTTTCCTCATCTCTAATGGGTATTTGTGCTCAGTTTCAGATGTCATATTTTGAAAACCATAGAAAGGAAATTCATAAACTTGAGAGTATACAAAGGCAAACAGGATAGCTAAAGACTTTGAATTCACAGTAAATTTGATTTGATAAAGGAAGTGGGAGCCTTTTAACTGGAAAAGAGAAGGGTGTGGGGGAGACTTTAACTGTAGCCAAGCATTCAAATGACTGTCACATGGCAGAAAGATCGGGTTTACTCTGTTTGATCCTAAGTGTAAAAGAGGAACAAATGGGCTGCTTCAGTAAGCATAATACTCCACCCCACTTCACTGGAGGAAACACACAAAGATTTGGTGATTTCTCTTCTGGATATTGTAGAGAGAATTCTTGTTAGTTATGCATTGGACGTCTGAGATGTTTTTAAAGTTCCTTAGAGGCAACTAAATGGTAGAACACTGATCAGGACTTGGAATCAGGAATCCATAAATTCAAATCTAGCTTCAGACTAGCTATATGACTATGGGCAAGTCACTTAAGTTCTGATTGCCTCAGTTTCCCAAACTGTAAAATGGGGTTAATAACAACATCTACCTTACAGGGTTGTGAAGATCAAATAAGATATTTGTAAAGTGCCTGGCACATCATAGACTTTATATAAATGTTTATTCCCCCTTTCCTTCAACCCATTTAAACTTTGACATTCTGGTATTTTTTGATTCTGTCACTTTTTTCTTATCACTCCAAAGTTCTTATGAGTCAAATATCAAAATTCCAACACTGCTTTTTATATTTTTGCCTAGGATATTATGGAGGTTTAATTAAGCTATAGATATCTCATATATACTAAAAGACAATTGATATGGTTAGGCTAGAAAAATTTTGAAGAAAAGGCTATCTTGGAGGAACAGGTGATACAGCTAAGGCCACAAGTTGTATTTTTACCACACTTTAATAGCAAGAGCTTCAGATTCCACCCCTTTAAGGCAAAAGTTAGACTAGACTTTGCAGATTTGAAATTCTGTGCTCTCAGCATCCAAGAGATTCTTTTATATATGTGTGTTAACCTATCCTTAACTTTTGTTTTACATATCTTTCGTGCTGGAAGTCAATTTTGACTCAAATAATGAAATGGATGTTTGAACTTTGCCATCTCAATTTTCTTTTCCCTCCCTTTCCATACTGTTCCCTCAAGTACCCCGTGTCCTCCTGGTGCCCTCTATCTGCCCTCATCTCCCTACAGTGTTCACTCAAAGTGCCTGTCTGAACTATCGCCAATCCCTGACAATGCTCTTTATCTTTTCTTCCCCATCCATCAAAATGTATCTGTCCTGTGCCGTATTCTCTTGGGGCCACCATCATTAATCTGGTAAACTAAGAAAGGATGATGTGTTAATGGGTTAATATACTATGCCTCCCAGGTACATATTTGCATTTTCTTCATCTTCCCCTTCCTTCTCATTATCATCATCACTACCACCACCATCATCATCATAGTTAGCATTTTTATGGAGCCTGAAAGTTTGCATGTGCTTTATAAATATTATATCATTTTTGTCCTCATAATGATAGTAGGGGTAGATACTATTATTACCTTTATTTTGCTGATGAGGAAACTAAGACATATAAAGATTAAGGACGTAACCCAATGTCTGAATAACTTTTGAAAATGTTGTTTCAACCAAAAAGAGTCTAATAAGTGGGAATTTTAAGCATCTGGGCACACTGTGAGAGAAGATATTTTTGTCAATAGTTACTTTTTCAGCACAAATAATTTGGTCCAGAACTTTTTGCACAAAAAATTAGAGGAAGGAATAAAGTGGAAGAAAAGTCTGTAACCACCTAAGATCAGGGTGGAGTATCCTTTATCATTTGTTTACCATGAAAACATGTACAAATTGGACTCATGCATGTAGCCATCTGAATTTCTGATGAAGATCACCCATATGATTGAGATAGTTGTTCTCATTTTCATTTGTTTGAGCACATCTTGACCTTTTTTATAGCCCAGATCTTAGTTCAGAAAAGGAAGGAGTATTATAGAACCTGGCACAATTAGATCAGTAAGGTCACATATAAAGTATTAAGGATTAAAACCTAGAATTAATCTCAGAGGTCCTCTATCACAATCCTTCCATTTAACAGAGGAGGCAACTGGTGGATCAGAGTATTTAAACAACTTGTCCAGGACCAGACAGGTGGTAAGTAGGAATGTCTGAGTTCCAAAAACAGGTTCAGTTATGGTTCAGAAACCCACTAACTATGTCATTACAGAGTCATTTTTCATCTCTAAGCTTTATTTTTCTTATCTACAGAACAGGAACAATACCATTTCTACAATCTACCTCCATAGACAAAAAGGAAGGCACTTTATAAATTTTAAGGTATAACATAAACATGGTTATTATGTATGTCACAGAAAGCTGCATATATACACGCTATAAATAGAAAACTCCCTCTAGGCTACTTCCACACCTTTTACTCTGAGACCCTAGAGAATAGCTACTACTTAAGGTTCTGCAGGGAATGAGGTTACCAACTAGAAAATTCACAAAATCAATATTTGAAGGGAAACTGTTTTTTTCCTTTTTGTAAGGGATAAATGTTTAGATAGAGAAAGAAAGAAATGATAGATATAGAGAAGAGGGATAGGTGACATCTATGCTGTTCATGCTTTCATTTGAAAGAGGATGAATAACCTTACAAGGTAATATCATGACATTTTGTTTGTTTGTTTTTGCAAGGCAATGGAGTTAAGTAATTTGCCCAAGATCACACAGCTAGGTAATTATTAAGTGTCTGAGGCCGGATTTGAACTCAGGTTCTCCTGACTCTAGGGCTGGTGCACTATCCACTGCACCACCTAGCTGCCCCATTGTGACTTTTTAAGTGAGACCGAGCTTCACAAAGTCATGAGCCTCACACATTCTTCCAGAGTCATCAAAGTCCAGTGGCAAGACAAAGTCAGGATGACTGATCATGGTCCACTGATTGACAGTGGATGACCTTGGCATCTTTGATGTCTAATTGAGGTCTAAGTATTCCACAGCACCTGTTTCAGCCTCTTTCGTGATTGTTGGAACAAATTGCCTTCAACCACCTATTCCACTAGGGTAAATCTTCAAATGCTTGGGTTAGACATCCCACTAACTCACCAATAGGTATGAGGCCTAACAGTTGCCCTTAACCTGGTTTAGCTTGTCTGCCAAAAAGATTTTTACCAGGGTTTGGCTGCTGTGTATGTTACAACTTTTTGGTACCAGGTGAGAATTGAGTAAAAGGTGGATCCACCCTAAGATAGATAAGCAGCCCTAAAAATGTCTGTGCAAACCCTCAAACCAGATAGCTAATCCTTTCTCAACACCCCATATATTTCGTCAATAAATGGATATTTTATAAATGCAAAGATAGATGTTACTTAGATGTAAAGATAATAAATAGCTAGATGACAAGTGATAAATGATAGATGATGATCAATGGGTAGCTAGATGACACTCGCTACCATGCTGTGTCCAAGTGGACACATTCACTCTAAGTTCATATGTCTACCATATCTACAGTTATAAAATTGAAAAATGAGAATTGCTATGAAAATGAAGGCCCTGAGGCACTACAAAATCCTAAAATATCTTCTTAATTGTCAAAGAGAGATTATATCATGCACAATATAGTCTTGGCATTATAAATTTTATTTCTTCTGGTTCTTTGGAAGTTGGTTATTTGACATTTGTTCCAACTCTAAATCTACGATCCTGAAATGAGATTAATAATAAAAATAATAACATATTTATATGGTGATTCAAGGTTAAGAAAATACTTACCCATATTATTTTTTTGATCCTCAGGACAACTCAATAAGGAGAATGAGGTTATTTATCCCTATTTTGTAGATGAAATTGTGGTAAGATGAGAAGTGTAGAGCTTCAACAGAGAGTGAACTCTACTAAGCAGAAGTACCACCAGAGTAGGTAAGGAAACACTGTGGAAGGAGTCAAGAAGATTGTTCTAGATAAGGCTCAGATATTAGGGTACATAAGGTATAAATAAATGAACTTGTGTGGTTTATACAGTTCCTATACCAGTATTGTGGAATAGGCGGAGAGTGAGAAAGTGGGAACTGGAAGAAGGCATCAAGAGTAGTGGTTGTTGCTACAAAAATTAGAACTTGAAAAGCTGCCCCTCTCTCTTTGAAGATTAATGGAAAGGCAGTGTTGGAATAGAGTTTCTGAAAAAGTATGAAAGGTCACTCTAAATACATCCCATAATTATGCCTATGGTTGATGATAGAATTTGAACATAACCCTCCTGACTCCAAATAAAGCATTTCTCTATTATATTCCCATATGGTAGGTAGATAGAATATTCAATTAAACCATGATAATCCATTCCTCATTCATTTAAAACAAACATAAGTTAGTTATTGCATTATTATTTTATTGAAAGTAATATGAAATATCATTATTTTTGCCCTTAAAAAGAAAACATTACAATAATGACATGTTGGTAAAGGTTCAGCAACCAGCTCTACAAAAAAAGGATTTATAATACATTTTAAGTTTAATCTGCAGTAGCAACATTTTTTCCATCACTTTCTTAAGGCTAGACAATCAACAAAACAATAAATCAAGTTCTGATTTATATTTGCTCATATACAAAATGTATATGAAATTTTAAGAAGCTAGCTCTTTCACTCTCCATTAATGTAACTTTAAATTATGATCTAACATAAAAAAAATCAAAAGTGGGTAATCTGTGAACAAATTGTTTCCTATACATATTGTCATTACTTTAATATGCCAATTTAATTACTATTACTCACATTAAGTTGATAAGTAAAGAGATAGATTCTCCTACATAGGGCATGGAAGGTAGAGTAACAACTAATATTTGCCCAGTCTTTGGTTTTACCTGGTACCCTTATCTGGCACAGTGTGGATAAATTTATATAGTTATTTGCTTCTCTTGTGCATTTCTGATGCATTTTATGTGCTTCCCTAGGGACATAAATTGGGTTTGTTCTTGGAAGATCCAGACATCAGGTGTGTCTGTGGGGGGGTGGTTGGCATTGTTGGGAGAGGGTTACTATAGAAGACCTATTTCTTTCTTGCTCTCCTTCCCCAACATCTCTTTATACCATCTTGAGTATCATTCCCAGTCATTTCCCCTGAATCCACTTTTAATCTGGAAGAAGGTGGGGGGAGGATTATGATGTTACTTTGGAATAAACAGCAGAGCAGATGAAATCTTTAAAAATAAATGAAATATTCTATGTCCAAGCATGGGCCATTAACGGTAAGTGAGGGAAGAGAAATACAAGTCCCACAGAGGGAACTGGTTCCAAATAGACTATTTATCTGTGTTCCATGAAGCATTGGGAGCTTTTCGGCTCTTTTCGTTCCTCGCCACTTCAAAGATACAGCGGAGGGGTTAGTGAGCGAATCGAGGAGCCATTCAAGATTGATTTCATTGCTTCAGTTGCTCCTGGATACTGCAAAGTTGGGGCCCTGTTCTGTCGGGGGGGATGACAGCCCTGCCGGAGCTGAGCCTCACCACCCATCCACCACGCCCAGCTGTGAATTAATCCTAACTGCCAACTAGCAGGGGAAACCATTGTGATCCTAATGTTTCCTGATGGTGTTTCCAGTGCCTGGAAGAAGGAGAATTTGTCCTTAAGCTGCTTATTTCCAAACTACATGTGAAGACAACAAATTGTGTGGCATGTTTATCCAATAAGCCATAGCAAGGAGACTGAAGAATCCGACGGGGAGGGAGGGAAAAGAAAGAGGCACGCTAAGAGCCGACATGCGGCAAAGAAAGCGGGCCAGATTACGAGACACATGTACAATTCTCCACGGTCCCTACAGTCTCTTGCGAAAAGGTAGAAATGAACTAATTTATTAGTAAAATCACATCAGGGCCAGTAATTTCATGTTAGTGAATTTACATGTAATAACATTAGGCTCCCAACCTCCATTTCCACGCAGTGTGGCCCTCTCCGATGATGAATGAGCTGCCTAAAGAAAGATGATGGTTTGATTGTTTTCACAGCAAACAGATCAGCATTTTAATTTCTTGCCTCTGTGTTTATTGCTTATTTGGCCCCTTGCTTGGCTTGTAAAAACTTGGCTAAATGGAAATGAATAAATGTAATTACTGCGGGTGACAGTGGTAATCTGTGTGGGTTTTTCATATTGGCTTTGCCAGCGTTAATCTAATCACTGGAGAATATGTGTCACTACACAAACGCACTGACGGAAAGCAGAGGCCTCAGTGCCAAATGCACACGAGCTGGAGAGCTCTGCTCTGGACCGTGGCTGCAGCCCCACACCCTCCGCTGCTAAGGGCAGAAGAGGACACCTAGTTCTCTGGGAACAGTGTGTTCTAACCAGGGGCAAAAAGGACCCTGAAGGCAATGGAGGGGCGTTGGAGGGGGGCGGCTCTGGGACCGGGACCCCACAAAACACCTTCAAATAATACTAAATTAAATATAAATAGGAAAGACATGTTTGCTTCAGTGAAAGAAGGATGTTATAGTTCAATGCAAAGACAGGCTTCCAAATATAGAGACATAATTAGCATTTTCCACCCTTGTGACAGAATGGAGAAGACTACTATGCAGGGCCTGGCAGAAGCAGGCAATAAAAGATGTGAAGTCAGCAGAATGAAATACAGATGTATATCACAAGGTTGGCAAATTGTTGAACAGGGAGCAAGTGTCCCTAAAATGAGGCTTCTGATGACACAGGGGCAAGGTGGGAAGGAAATGCCCTTTAGCAGATCCTATTTTGATATCTAAATTTCCAGCATCAGAACAAAACCCCAATCACCTCATCTTAGCTGAGGTTCTGGCAAAGTTTTAGTGTTTCCCTCTCTGTCTCTCTGTCTCTGTCTCTGTTTCTCTATTGCCCTGTCTCTCTGTCCCTGTCTGCCTCTGTCTCTATCCTTCTCTGTCTCTGTCTCTTTGTCTCTCTCTCTCTCTCTCTCTCTCTCTCTCTCTCTCTCTCTCTCCCTGGCTCTGCATGTCTTTCTGTCTCTGTCTCTGTCTCTGTCTCTCTCTGTCTCTGTCCCTCTCTGTCTCTCTGTCTCTCTGTCTCTCTGTCTCTCTCTCTGTCTCTCTCTCCCTCTCTCTCTCCCTAACATGTCTTTCTGTCTTCCTTTCTGTCTCTATTTTTGTCTCTCAATCTCTCTCACACACTCACACATGCACACCAAACATGCTATTAAGTTCACTTGGTTACTCTATCTGAAACTTTTCAGTTATAAAAAAAACAGGAGGGGCAGCTAGGTGGCATAGTGGATAAAGCACCAGCCCTGGAATCAGGAGTACTTGGGTTCAAACCCAGCCTCAGACACTTAGTAATTACCTAGCTGTGTGGCCTTGGACAAGCCACTTAACCCCATTTGCCTTGCAAAAATCCTTAAAAAAATTAAAAATAAAAAAACAGGAATGGGACGGCAGGTATGGTGGTTGTGGAAAAATTAAACAGGGAAAATAAAGTTCTGAATCCCAAAAGAACTAACATATATATATATATATATATATATATATATATATATATATATATATATATGTTTGAAAGACCTTTGAAAAATACAAAGTACTATTATGACAATGAGGTGTATTATTATCCCTTACAATGAGATAGAGTAAAATAAGCATTGATTTCTGAAGTCCAAGAATCTGGATTCAAATTCTAGCTTTCCTTCTTACAATCTGTGTGACTGGGAGTAAGTCAACTGGTCTCTCAGGGCTTCAGTTTCATTTCCTATATAATTAGAGACTTCAGAAGTTGATATCTGAGTACAAGCTCAACTCTTAAGTCCTATGCTGTATGTTTTTGTGAAAGAGTGCACACCGGATTTATGTGGGAACATATTGTTACTGGAGTTTGTGTGATTCCATTTCAGAAAATGCTTTTGTTTTGAGCTAATTCAGTCTTCTGACTGTTTAAAGTTAACACACTAGTTAGGGCTTGTGAGTCATAATTTTGGGTAAGTAGAACAATAGAATACATAGAATTTGAAGAGGTTGTTGTTATTGTTGTTTGTCTTTCGTTCTTGAAAAAGACCATAACATCAGGGAGGTGATGCCATGATAGTGAATGAGGTGGTTTTAAGTAAGGAGGTGCTGTGCAAAGTCAACAGCCTCCCTTTCTCCTCTATAGTCATCTGGATACAGAGGCCAGGTATGGATCAGGATTATTGGAGAGGGTCCTGGTTGCAGTAATGTGAAATAACCTAGAGAGTTTGCTACATTAGTTATTCAACAAATGTCTCAGAATAGCCTCTTGATCAAATGAGGAAATGTGGTCTCAATGATAAACAGCTAATTGAATTATAAACTAGTTATGAATTAGCAACAAAACAATGACCAATGCCAAACTGGAAGGAAGTTTCTAGTAGAGTGTTTGAGAAATCTGTACTTATTCCTGATCTGTTCAACACAGGATCATAGACTTGAGTGCTTGAAAGAACCTCAAAGATCTTCGATTCCTGTCTCTTCGTTTTACATTTGAGAAAACCAAATATCATCTGAATTGAGATGGTCTAACACTCCAGAGCCAAGACTCTTTCCACTTTATTATTGTTTTTTTCCCCCACTGACTTGAAGCATCAAAAATAGCACGTTTATCAGAATTGCAGATGGAAAGAAGGAAATAAGTATTTATTATGGACCTTCTATATCTCACATACTGTGTTAACTATGATCTCATTTGGCTATTATAACAACCCTGGGAGGTGGGTAATAAAAATCCCCTTTTTTTTTAAGATGATAACTCTGTCAGAAGCAGACTGAGGTTAAATGACTTGTCAAGGGTCACACAGCTAGTAAATGTCTGAAACTAGATTTGAACTTGAGTCTTCCTGGTTCCAGGTCCAGAACTCTATTCACTTCACCACCTAGCTTCCTCTTTCCTAGAAAACTGAACCAAGATCCAAGAAGATTTTTGACTGGTTAGAAAAATAGGCAGATTCTAACCTGATGAAATTTTATAGAAATGTAAATTTTCATCCTTGAAGTATAAAAATTAATTTTGTACAAGTATAGGTTGGAAGGAATGTGGCTAGGCAGTGATTAATATAGAAAAGAACTCAAGGGATTTAGTGGACTATAAGTTCAATAAGTCATTGGGGCTAGATGGCAGCAAAGGCATTAACACAATCTTAAACTGCATGAATCGTGGGTTAGTTCCTAGGACAAAGTAGGGAATGGTCCTTCTTTATATTTCCCTAGGCAGTCTTTTTCTGGAATAAAAAATGTTCATTTCAGTATGCCTTGTTTTAGGAAGGACCTTGTTGAAGAAGAGTATACATTGGTAGAGTAGTTAAAGAAATTTAAAGGCTAACTAAAAACCATCTCATATAGAAAACAGTGGAAGGAACTGGAGATTTTTACTTGAGAAAAAGCAGACAGGTGGGTGGGTTTAATTGTTGTCCTCAAGAATTTTAAATATTTCATGTGGAAGAGAAAGGAAACTTGCTCTTCTTGTCTTGAGAAGACAAAACTAGAAAAGAAGTTGCAAAAAAAAAAGTTAATTGTAACTCAAGGAGGAAAAAGACATAAGTTCAATGGGTTGTTTTAACAAGTGGTATGTTCATTCCCTAATCATCTTCTAGTAGAGGATAGATAACCATGTATCAAGAGGGAATTTATTTTCAGCTATAGGTTAAAGTGGCTGATTTCAGAGGTGCAAAATGATTTCTTTCATCTCTGAGTAGCTAAATTTGTAAATATACAACAATATATTCATACATATGCACATGCATACACACATATAAATATATATGAATATATATGCATGCATAAACAGATTTACCATATGTAAAGCATAATTCCTAATACTGTTAAATTCTTCATTCTGCTCTTTATAATTATTAAGCTATGTTATTTGTTATATTTATATTTGCACATTTGTTTATTTGTCAACTTATGTATTTGACTATTATCTGCTTGTCTCTCTCTTTGATCCAGAATTGACGTCAGTTGTACAGAGATTGTTTTCTGTAAATATTCCCTCCATCAAAATAAAATGGCAATTTATTTATAACTTATACTTTTTAAAATTAAATATGTGTATATTTATATACCATTTTCCCCAATTATATGTAAGATGAATCTTTTAGCATTTTTTAGTTTTGAATTCCAAATTCTATCCTATCCTCCCTCTCTCTCTTTCCCCCTCCCTGAGGCAATAAGCAAACAGATATAGGTTATAATGTAAAATATCTCCCTAATAATAACTTATACTTTTTTTAGGTTTTTGCAAGGCAAATGGGGTTAAGTGGCTTGCCTAAGGCCACACAGCTAGGTAATTATTAAGTGTCTGAGACCAGATTTGAACCCAGGTATTCCTGACTCCAAGGCCATTGCTTTATCCACTATGCCACCTAGCCGCCCCATAACTTATACTTTTAAAATATACTCTTATACTCTTAAAGAATTGACATTGAAAATTCAAATGTTTAGCTCAATGCCTTACAGTTTTATTTTCCTCAGTATCCTGATATGTATTTTTAAGACTGATCCATTTCAGACAAGATTTGAATCCAGAAATTCCTATACCAAGGTTGTTTCTCTATCTACTGAAGGCTGGATACCTTTACATACCTATTATTCAAAGAAATACTTTCTATCTTTGATCTAAATTTATCTTTTCAAACTTCTAAAATTACTCCTTAGTCCTAATTTGACACTCATAATCATTTGAATTACTTTACATCTCGAAGGTTCTTCTGGAGACCCATAGACCACAGGCTGAGTATACCAGAATCCTCCACTAAGCAATGCCATTGGCCATTCCAGCATGTGGGGACAAACCCATGCTCTTTGCACACCTATTATGCTAGGGACATGATCTGAATCTCAGTCTCTGCATTTCAGATCCAAGTTCTTTTCAAAAGAAGATCAATTTAGGATCAAGAACAATTCAAAGATCAAAAGAAAATCTACCTATTTTGATTTATAGTTTTTCTTGTTTCAGTCATGTCTCTTTGTGACCTCAGTTTGTTATTTACTTCTCTAGCTCATTTTTCTAATGAGAAAATGGAGAAAAACAAATTTATGTGACTCACCCAGGACTGCACAGCTAGTAAGTATTTGAGTCCAAATTTGAACTAGGGTCATACTGATTCCAGGACTACCACCTAACTGTCCTTATTTGTAGTTAGTAGAATCCAAATAACTCTTACCAAGGAATATTTGGACAGATTAGACAAATTAAATTTTCATTTACTAGCAAAGTGCCTCAAACAGAGCAGAACATTAAGAAATACTATTAATTTGAATCTAGTCAAAAGAGTTAACGATGGTTCTATAACACCAAAGCTAGAAACAACTACCTTTTTGCATTAGACAAGAGACCATAGTGAGCAGAAATTGAAATGTGACATACTTCTTGATATGTTCCCCTAAAACAATTCAAATTAGGTTTGTTTGTTTGAAGTAGCTATTGTGATAATTTCAATTTTAGCAGCTACCTAGTCTTTTGTTGTTGTTTTGAAGGGAAAGTCCTGGTAGTTTTAAAGAAAAGTCATAAGGATTAGAATGTTTGTTTTCCATAATTGGGAGTAGAAAGAAGTATACAGATTGTAGAAGAACAGTGGTTTTGAAATTAATTTCAAAATTTAAATTTAAATCCTTGTTCTGCTACTTTTCAAGTCATATCACCTCAGTTTCCTTATCTATATATTGACAACTTGGAATGGAAAGTTCTAAAATCCGTTTTCTAAAATCTCTTAATTAGGAACAGCTAGGTGGTGACTAGAGTGCCACCCTTGAGTCAGGAGAACCTGAGTTCAAATTTGGCTTCAGATAGTTGACACTATCTAGCTTTATGACCTTAGGTAAATCACTTAATCCTGATTGCCTCCCCACCCCCTCAAAAAAAATTAAACAATGAACTAAAGTTGAACTAAGGAAATTGAAGGAAGTCAAAACCTCTGATTATGGGAGAAATAGATATTCGCTGTTTGGGTTTTTTTTTTAAATGAGAATTAGAGTTAGTTGCCTAATTATCAACATCTTGAGGGAGGGGCATTCAAAAGGAAATGGGGAGAAAAAGTTTGGGGATTATTGAATATTACCATACTGAAGATCTCTGTTCTAAAATGAAGATATCCATCAAGATTCTTTCAACCTGCAGGTGATGTGGTAAGGCTATGTGGGATGTAAGGCCTGAGGCAATCTGTCAGAAAGGATGGCTGACAGAAGGCACAAGCAGTTTCAGAAACTTAAAAGAGTTTAGGAAACCAAAGTGACACCCTCCCAAAGAGGAGGAATATAAAGTATTCAATCTGACCCAAACCACGTTGGGTACGCCTCCACTCTTTAATAACAAAGAAGGTCAATCAAGTTAAATATGGGGAGGTTGAAGTTGTCAGACCCAGAGAAAAGATTCAAGATACAGTGTGGGCATGAATGCAGGATTCTTCCTAGGAAACATCTCTGTTTGCTTTTCCTAATCTGTAAAATATGGAGTTGGATGGGATAACAGAATCAAAGAATCCTTAAGCTGAAAAGGACTTTGAAAGTCATCTAGGTCAGCAAATGTATGTGATGATTTCTGGGATCATGCCTAGTAAAATTTAAAATCCTGGGATTCTGTACATTAAACTTGAACAAAGGAGTGATACAGAGGTATGGGAAATCTAAGTGGTGTTTTTCTAGGAATATTCCTAGAATCAAATACCATGCTTTCTCTCTTTAGTGTGTATAAACTTTTCATTTTGTCTTTGTATTCCTATTGCTGAACATAACAACTGGCAAATACAGTTAGTATTAATGATGCTAGGTAGCATTTATACAGACCTTTAAGGATTTGAAATGTGTTTTGCATGTTTATACTCAGTTGATCTTCCTAATAACCCTGGAAGGTAGGTACTATTATCTTTTCCATTTTAATAGATAAGGAACCTAAGGCAGATAAGGATTATGTGAGTTGCATAGGGTTATATAGCTAGTAATTGTCTCTGGCTGCATTTGAACTCAGTTCTTTTTTGATTGTAAGTTCAGTGTTCTTCTGCCCACAGTTTTCTCAATAATGTGCTTAACATTTCCTCATTGACTTATGATTTGGTTTATGGGAGCATGAATGAAATAGGTGGATATATACTAAAGATCACATGATCACTGTCCTTTCCAACAAAAGGATATTGATTCATACCTTATGTTCCCCCCCCCCCCCCTTACCTCTCAATCTTTCTACAAGCCTGGTGCCTGGTGTCAATCTTAGACATGGCATCCTTTGGTATGATAATAACAACAATACTGCAATATTTCAATCAATCTGTGGAATCTTTGCTGTGTATATTCCTTTAAGAGTAGAGATCTTGCCCAGTTCTTTTCACTCGTCTTCCAAGAAAGCTTTCCTTAGAGAATCTACCCAACATGATGAAAGCTTTTTTCTTGGTCTTTTAGAATTTCATTGGGAGCAGCATAGAACTTGTCAGTCTTATCAGTTATTCTTTGTTATCTCTATGTGGTCTACCTTATTTTATTTTCAACCATTCCCCAGTGATATTGTTTTAATTCCAAGAGGTAGCTAGGTGGAGCAATGGATAGAATATTGGATCCACAATCAGAAAGACTTCAGTTCAAATATGACTTCAAACACATAATCTCTGGGTGCATCTGGACAAGTCATTTAACCTCTCTCTGCCTCAGTATTCTCTTTTGCAATAAAAGGGAGAATTATAGCACCTACCTGCCAGAGTTACAAAGATCAAATGAGAGAATATTTGTAAAGTGTTTTGCTTAAAATACTATATAAATGTTATTTCTATTATCATCATTATTATACTACTTCTTACATGTGGCAAAACCTGAAAAAAAATTCTAATGGAAATGAAAGTCACTAATCTGTACTTAAGAATGCCTACTGTTGCATATTGACCTAGTTTTAAAATATGTTATCTAGGTTTTATTTCATTTTTATTTATTTTTCTAAGTATTTCCCAATTACATTTTAATCTGGTTTGAATTGACCTTGTAGAAAACCAATTTATCCTGCAGGATTCATGTTGAACCCATAGAGGTCAAATTTGGCCTCAGATACTTACTACCATATAACCTTGAGTAAGTCATTTAATTTTTCTGGTCCTCGGTTTCCTCATCAGTAAAACGAGGAGGTTGGTTTAAATGATCTCTGAGGTCCCTTCTAATACTAAATCTATGGCACTCAATGATTCATGGTCAAATAAAATTTTTACATTATTTACAGAGCAATATGGGTTATCCATTTCTTGTTTCTCAGTCTCATTGATTGTCATTCATGTTCTCATCAGGATATGTCTTTTATTGTATCCTTTATGTGACTTTTTAGATGTGATTCATCATTAGTGATGTCCTGACACTTATTTACAACAATCATATTGTTAAAACAATCAACTGCCACCTGATTCACTTGTGGCTCCAAGAAACTGTAGCATAAATATTCACACTCTGAAACCCATTAGTGAGTTAGGGACAGTCTTCTGCAAGGATAGGAAGTCTTTTCTCCCCAGAATGGGTGGATGAGAATAATTTGTTCCAATGACCATGATGGTGACTTAAATAGATATCGTGAAGGACTTAGAGTTTGGTTAAACATTGAACATAGTGAAGTCATCACTGTGTCCTGGGGCATCACCAGTCATCCTGACTTTGATCTGGCTTCTAAATTTTGATGATTCTGAAAGAGGGAGTACAACTTTGATTCACTTAAATCCAGTTCACGCACAAATCAAGACATCTTACTTAGGATGTCATTGGTCCTCTTCAAAACTAAGGATGAATTTCTATGATTCTTAACCCCAACCCTGACTATAATTCAAATATGAAATTATAATTCTTCTGAGATTACAGTGTTCCATATAGTCACGATGAAAATGCTGGTATTTTTAAATGGGATTTTCCAAGTAATAGCTAAAATAATTGAAACCAGATTCACAGTTCTGGAAAATCTTCTTGCAACCATTTAATTCACCCTCCCTGTCTCTACATCTTTTTAATACCCAAAATAATAATTCTATATGGATAGTATTGGGTTTGAAGGCAGGATGACCTGGATTGGAATTTAGCTTCTGATAATTCTTATATATAACATGCTGGGCTTAATTTCTCTCTTAGCCTCAGTTTCCTCATCTATAAAGTGGGTTGTTGTAGGTTCAAAAAAAAAGAAAACTTGTAAATGGTTTAATGGGATAATTTAATAGTGTTACAAAAATGTTATTGATCATTACTTTTGTTTTCATTATTATTGCTGCTGTTTCCTTTAGTTGTACCCTTAGCACTTCTGAGTAGCTAGACTCTCATATTTGTTTTGTCTTCTCCAATCAGAATGCAAACTACTTGAGAGCTGGTATTTTGTAAAAGTAATGATAATGGCACTATAGATCTGTAAGGTACCTTACAGTATTAAAAATGTTTTCACATACATTATCCCACTTGATCCTTACAACCATCCAGGTTGACAGCAGAAAGAAACAATTTTTGACCATTGGAAGAAAAGAGTATAGAACTTTTCTGGTAATTTATGGGAAGCAAAGGAAACCTATTAAAAATATAAACTTATAATTTATCTGAAATGGACTATGCATAGAGTAACTAATTAATACTGTCCTTTCTACAGGCCCTCTCCTCCCTTCATATCCTTATTCATACTCTTTCCAGATTAAAAAGAATGCTCCCTTCTTTTTTTTTTAATTTTCCTCCATCTTTCAGCATCTAACTCTAATGCCAACTCTTCCAGGAAGCCTTCCCTGATCCTTGTAATTAGGAAATAACCTTTTTTCCTTCAGACTTTTTTTGGACAGATATTTTTCAGTGCTTTGGTTACTTCAAGAAAGGCTTGCAATTTTGACTCTGTTTTCACCACTGAAAAAATTCACATCCTTTCTATGACTTGAATGAATCAATGAAAAAAATAAGCATTTATTAAAAATGAAATATGTGCCAAACTATTTGCTTTTGATATAAATAAAAGAAACACAGAGATAGGCATTATTTTACAGCAATGTTATAGATGAAGAAATGAGGCTAACAGAGAGATTAAATGACTTGTCTAACATCACACACACACACATACACACACACACACACACACACACACACACACACACACACACACACACACGAAGTATCAGAAGCTAGATTCCAATCTAGATCACCTTGTCTCCAAACCTAACATTCCATAGTCACATTGTAGTTATCTATATAGGATTGTTATTTATTATATTAAGGATGGTAGTCAGGGGAATGGATTAAATAGTCACAGGGTGATCTTTCTAGATCTGTATTTCTTAGGTTCTATGATTCAGTGAACCTGATTCTCAACTTCCCAAATTAAGTGATGCAAAATCGCCTCTTATTACTAAACCAGAAGTAGTTTGGCCCAAGGGCCAAAGACTTAAAGCACAGGTTCAACTCATCTACTCTTGCATTATATGAGCAGTAGGAAAAATTAAAAAAGTTTTATTGCCTCCAGTTTTTAACAAGAGGACTAAAGTACAAACAGAGAACTCTCACATGAAAAAAAATAAAGATGGGAGAGAAAGTTTCTTTTATGTTTCAGGAAATTATTACATTTGGTGAAGTGCTTAGAGGTATAATATGTGCTGGATAATTTTCACAGCATTTGATGTAGAGTGTTGTGGGGCTTTTCCATGACACATAATCAGTATTAAACCAACATTTATAACATAAAAAAATGAAACCAAGTTTCTCACCAGGAAAATTGGTTTCCATTCAATGTGATATCCTGCAGCATCCATATAATTTTGAGGTTTCAGTCTCTGATACTCACTTTACTTTAAGAGATGACAATAAGGAAGTTAAGTGTCTTTGAGGTTGCACAAAAATAAGTAAAGTCAATCTTTAGGGAAATATCTCTATGAATGTTGGAGATTCCCTGTAATCCTAAAAACTCCAGGATGCCCATTAATTTGGACTTCTTTCCCACTCCCCTTCTCTATCCTCCTATCCTTTTTGGTAACTAACTGTTCTATCCTGACCCAGTCTAAGATTAATCTTTTTAGTAATCCTCCTACACTAATACTTGATTGTCTCCCTCTTCAGTTCCACTCTCCTCCAGCAGACTACTCTTTATTCAGAAGTTCAACTTTCATTGGGAATGACATTTCATTTGTCTGAGGAGTACTACATTAAACAAGTCATTAGCTGTTTGCTAAATGTTTTCCAACAATGCCTACAGTATTTTATGAGGATTATGTTTTTAAGTATAAAATAAACTTCCAAAGTCACAGAAATTTATAATCCATTCCAAGAATGGAGAAAGAACACATGTCAAGTTAGTGATAATCCAAAGGAAATTATTGCAAAAGTCAAAGAAGAGATCACAGGATCAGAAGATCATAGAGTTATTATAAAAACTTAGAATATAAGAGATTTTTGTGCTATGAGTGACCAGAGGAGTGTTTAAACTTTTCTCTGGTTAATATTTTCCTTGGCACTTTATCTGTTTATGTTCAAAATGTTTGAGTTTTCATCTTTCCAAAATATTTGGTAATTTCAGTACCCCTTGCTTATTTTCCCTATTCTTCATTTTCTGACTCCCTCCCCTCTGATATTGGTTTCCATAGGTCTCAAAGCATCTTAGTCTTTACTGGGTAATCCATGGTTCATCATGACTTTTAAAGGGGAAAGAACTGGCCCCAAATGAATTTCAAATTCTTCCCCTAACCCCCTAACCCCCAACACTTTCACATACAAATAGTATTTCATTTCAGAGTCCTGTTCTGCTCCCTCTATTGCTCTACTCTCTAGTCTAGTAGTAGCATTTCAGTGAGCTGCCATACTTGTGGTTGAGAGTTAATTTCTATAGTTTCATTCTCTGAGGCCCTGGAAGAAGAAGAAGGGGATGGGAGTGTGCTATTGAACTCTAAGACTAGGAATATGCCTTCCCCCCTTTGTTCTGTTCATCTTCTTTACTGCAGACCTATTTTCTACAGATGCTCCTGATTATCATTGTAATGTCAGCAAACTTCTGAGACTTGGAGTACTACTGTGGTACTAGTGTCTATCACGACCTGAGTAAATGTTCCCAGCCAGAAACCAGCATCTCAAGAGCCCTGGAAAGAGAAAGAGGAACCTGGGCATATGGTTGGGTTTTACTGAAAACTCATATATTAGCTACTTGGACTTAGTGCAGACTTGATTGTCAGTATTATGGTAAGCTGTGGGAGAGGGGTGCTGAATGAGTTCAGTATAGATGACAGTTTATGAGCTTTTCTTTTTTAAAACCTTCTTTTGGATTCTGGATATCTAGGGGTATCTTATTTTGCTTTACTTTATTTCTGTTTTAGGAGATTTAAGAAGCTGTGATGATAATAGAAAAAGACTAGTTTTCCATCTTGTTTATCATATCCTTTTAGATTTTTTCAATTAAAAAGCATGCATTTTCTCTCCCTTGCATAACTTCTCCTCAATGACAAAAAAATAGGCTAAAAATATGCACAATCAAGCAAAACCTATTCCAATATTGACCATGTCCCAAAATATATCCGTTGAATATGAGGTGTACTGCCTCAATATTAGGAGGTGAGTAACATTATCAATACACTGGAAGCATGATTAGTCATTGCAATGAACTGAATTTTTTGTTTTTATATATTTATTTATTTTGCAAGACCATTGGGTTAAGTGACTTTCCCAAGGTCAGACAACTAGATAATTATTAAGTGTCTGAGGCCGAATTTGAATGCAGGTCCTCCTAACTCTAGGATTGGTGTACTATCTACTATACTACCTAGTTGCCCCAATGATCTGAATTTTTAAGCAACTTTGAAAGTTGTTTGTTTTAAAATGATGATGCTATTGAATGATTTTTTTCTTCTGTTCAGCTTACTTAACTGTCCATCAGTTCATATAAAAATCTTTCCAGGGGGCGGCTAGGTGGCACAGTGGATAGAGCAGTGGCCCTGAAGTCAGGAGTACCTGCGCTCAAATCCGGCCTCAGGCACTTAATAATTACCTAGCTGTGTGGCCTTGGGCAAGCCACTTAACCCCATTACCTTGCAAAAACCTAAAAATAAAGTCTTTCCAGGTTTATCAGAAACCTTCATATTTTCTTATGACATGAGAATATGTTATTCTATCCATATGTAAACAATTGTTCGGTCATAATTAGACTAGGGGAAAGTAAATTTTTGCAAAAGAACAGCATGAACGAAAGTATAAAAATAGAAAATATCATATGTGAAGGGTAGGTTAAACCAAACAGCTTGCTATTGGAAATATGCATAGAGTAATAGGAGGAAAAAAGTTTTGGGAGATTTGCTATGAAGGTACCTGAGCACCTGACCAACCATTACTGTCTTCCCCAAATGGGATGTTATTAGCAAGCTAAATTTTATCAAGAGTTAGGTTTCAGGGTGGGTAAGTGGTGCAGTGCATAGAGCAGTGGCCCTGGAGTCAGGAGTAGCTGAATTCAAATCTGGCCTGGGACACTTAATAATTACCTAGCTGTGTGGTCTTAGGCAAGCCATTTAACCCCATTGCCTTGCAAAAAAAAAAAAAAACCTAAAAAAAAATTTAAAGAAAGAGTTAGGTTTCATCACCATCCACCAAATTCAGGTTCCCAAAAAACACTGAACAAGAGAAACTTCAGAAATATCTAATTTTTATTATTCTAGATTTTCTCAATTCTGTTCTAGTCCTGAAGGAATGTGCCAAACAATTTGAAGTTCTTTATTTTTTTTCTCCTGGGACTAGACCATATCTTATGTATCTGACTTCCTCTTCCTCTTTTTCTGAATTCCTGTGAAAGAGTCTATCCTAGACCTTGGATCTCCAAAGCTGAAAATTTGTTTTTTTCTCTGAAATAATTTGGAACGTCCTACTCTTTTTATTTAGAGCTTCCTTATTACTATATTATAGTATATAGTATAGTACTATACCATTCAATCTAGAAATTGCTTTCTCTGACTTCATGCAATTAAGCCAAGTGCAATTTGAGCCAAGCTCAAAAAATTAAGCCGAAATTTAACAATATAGCCTACTGTGACTGTATCCCTGCATTCCAAATGTTGCTATCCTATGTGCTCAGGAACTTATATGCAGCTCCTCTTCAATATAGTAAACTCATTACATGCACTTTTCCTATGGTGTTTTTTTTTTACAAGAGAAATGAACTTTCCCAGAAATGTGCATATGTTATATTCTGATACAATACTAACTCCTTGATGGCAGAGATTTTTCATTTTTTTCTTATCCCTCGCATCTCAGCATAGCAACTTCCACAAGGTAAGAACTTAACCCATGTTCTTTGATTGATTGGTAACAATTGTAAGATTTAAGTAATCTACCTAGTATTCACAAGCCTCCTAAATTGCCTCCTTTCATTAACGTTTCCAATGGAATCAAGCCAATCACTATAAATTTCACATGATTCTCTGTTTGAGAAGAAAGGATCGTTTTTACTCCAAATAGTTCGTGATTGACCTGACTCAGATCTCTAAATGAATTAAAGTAGAAACACCCATGGCTATAATTTCTTAGTCAATCAGGAATCCTCTTTGTTAATGACAGATGTTTTAATGCTCCAAGCTTACCCAATATACCTACCCACTGAACTACTATCTAATTAAACACTCAAGAAACATTCTGACCAAAACTTTTAAAGACACTCCCCACCTTTTTTGGTTGCTTCCCTCGTGCCACACCCCCTCCCCCGTTGGACCCTATGGCTCTCCAGAAGAAAATTCATTTCCTAATTGAAAAATACTCTCAGGTCAAAAACTGGAGGAAAATCAAAGTCCAGAGGCCTCTAAAGTAAAGCACCTAAACTCCTAGAAGCCCAAAGACCTCCAAAAGTTCACTTCTGTATTAGTCAATCAATCCATAAATATTTATAAGTCCCTAAGTACTAGGTAACACAGAAGAGAAAGTCTTTAGTCTCAAGACTAAAGTCTTAAAGACTTAATTAAAGACTTAATAGTCTTTAATCTCATATTATTTATTTTTAAAAGAGACATCATATAGGACATGGTGGTGATATAATCCCTTGGGGGAAAAATAAAAAAAACAAAAAACAAGGATTGTTAGAAACAGGTTAGAAAGGGCCTATTTCAGGCAATATACAAAAAATCAGTCCAAAGTTAAGAAAAAGGGAGATAGATGGATGCTATGTGTGAGAAATACAAAGTCATTTGGACTAGATTAGCTGGAAAGGAAGATTAAAGAAAATTTAGGAAGGGTTTTTAATGCCAAACAAAATAATTCGTATTAGACTATTTTTATAATTCCTTTACTTTTCCAATTGAAGTTTCCCTTCCCTCATCTCCTTGCCTCTCTTAATCTTATGATCTTATCACCTGTGTTAAAGGGGAATAAAGAGTAGAGACTCTGTCCTTTCTAATCCAAAAATGAAGGATGCTCTACTTCTTTTTTAATCATTTCTTCTCACTGAACCTATCTTTCTTTTTAACCATTGTTAAGTCTTATTACATTTCATTGGTTGTTCCTTAAGCTTTTCCTTAACTGTATATCAAGAGGGTGAATAGGACAGACTATGAAGCCTATACATAGCTATAGTATAGGAAACCTGTGGAAAGAACAAAACAGTTAAGAATATTAGTGAGGCCTTGGGCAAGTCAAGGTTTCCCTGGGTTTCAATTCCCTCATCTCTCAAATGATACAACCTCTAAAGACCCTTCTGATTCTAACCTGATAGGGTTGAGACAGCAGAATAGAGTTGGAAGGAGTTGAACTGTGTAGTCATTTCACCTGAGTTCAAATACCAATTCTACTACTTATATCTTATATGACCTCTGGAAAGTTACTTAATCTCTCAGGTCCTCAGTTAACTTAATCTATAAAATAAGGGGATAGGACTAAATGACTTCTAAGGTGCCTTTCAGCTGATCTCTAAGGTCATTTTTGGTTCTCATTCTATGACCCCCTGATTTTTCTCAGGTCCAGATGCATAGCAGTCTCTATAACTGTCTTTAGTTGGCTTAATAAGAATTAAAGGAGTTTGGAAGAGACACACTTGTTCTCTTAACCATTCTTTGAGAAGGGAAAAATAAGAAAGTACAATGACTCCCTGCAGCTGTAAAAGTTTGATGTTATTGTTGTTTTTTTCTGAAAAGATTTCCATCGATTTAAAAAAATGAACAAAATAGATGTTTCTGTGTTAACAGAGTGGAGACCACTTTAGAACTATTGATGGTCGGTGCAGAGCAGGAGTACCCAGTGCCCCCACTCTGTTTTCTTTTATGAGGACTATTTCAGTTTCAAAGATATGAAGAGTTTGGGGTTGGGGGAAAGAAGAGAAGGGGAGAAAGGAAGGGGAATAAAAGAAACCATTGCTCTTGTTTCTTGAACTGCCAGCTTGGTGGATGGTGCCTTTATTTTCTATTTTTAATACAGAGAATTCTGAGCATTTACCAAATCTTTCTGATTTCAGTCGATTCTAACGCATTTCATCTCCTTTATAAAAGAATGGTGGGGGTTAATGAAAGCAAAGAAGAAAGAGGATTTTTGGCAATGAAAACCTGAGCCATTTGGTGCAAAAGGAGTAAAAGTACAATGGGAAACTGGTTATTATAAAGTTTAAGGTATCAGTGCATCCTGGGATGACTTGCCTCTATCAGCCAAATTTACAATCCACCCACAGTCTCAGGGAAAAAAAAAAAAAACTGAGGAGAGGAGAAAGAACCATTTTCAATGCACATTTATTAAGTGCTCACTATTTTCAATAGTACCATGCTAAGTGCAGGAATTACCAAGAAAGGAGAGAGAGGGAAAACAAGGTACCAGTCCAGTGGGGGCACATGCAAGATAAAGGAAGTGATGTTAGAGGGAATAACCTAGCAGAGGAGGGGGAAAGGACAGAGTAGTAAAAGTGTAGATTGGTAAAATCTGAAAGAAGTCAGGAGGTGAGAGGAGGAAAAAAAGCTTTAGATGTATGGGGAGTGGGGGAGAGAAGGCTATAAAAAAGGCTTAGAATAGGGAGGTGGAATATCAAGTTTGAGGAACTACAAAAATGGCCAGTGTCCGCAGATCTTGGACATGATTGGTGATAGTGTTAAAAGTTTGGAAAGTGTTAAAATAAACAAAGGTTAAGTAAAAGAGAATAATCAATGTAGATCAGACATGATTTTTCAATACTTTACAAAACAACTTCTTAAGAAACATCCCTTTCCAACTCAGAATGGTATCTGCTCTGCAACTTGTAGTCTTAGAATGTTACCTAAAGATGCTGAAAAGTTAAATGACTTGCCCAGGGTGGCACAGCTGGTTTGTGTCAGAAATGGAATGAAGTCAGGTCATCCTGGCTTTAAGATATAACTTAAAGAAAAACATCCTAAGGTCATTTTTCTTTTTTTTTTATATGTAGACAAAGGATGTGAAAGACCATGAAATAGGGAAGAGACATTTTAATGAGAAATAGAGGGATGAAAGGAGAGCAATAGAGCAATCAGAGGCAGAGAAGGAAGAAACAGAGGAACTGGAGAGAAGCAAATGGGTGAGGGATTTAACTTTCCTTATAATTGACTAAATGCACCAGCTACAAATAAAGGAATAGCAATATAAAGCTCTCTTCTCTTTCCTAGGCTATTATAATGTACTTTTTGATAAAACTGCACTAGTGAGCAGCCACAAATCAACGTTTTTTTTTTCTTTTCTCTCTTTCTAAAAAGAACCGCAGAGATATTTCCAAGATCTAAACACAAAATACTGAGCCACAACAACCGGAACAGGTATGAGGAATTACACTTTTCCAAAATGTTCTTCCCTAAAGAAGGGAAGTGGAAGAAACAGACCTAAAGAGACAGACAGATACAGAGACACACAGGGAGACTGAGAGAGACAGAGAAAGAAAAAGGAAAAAAACATAGAGACAGAGAGTCACAGAGGGACAGAGACTGTCAGAGACAGAGCAACAGACACAGAGATAGAGCTCGGAGTGAGAAACCTTGGAGTGCATTTGTCCTTAAACTCTTTGAATCATATTGTGATTTTTAAGAATGAAATGCAATGTAAGATTCAAAATTAAAAAAAATGTATCTCTCAGTGTGCTGGTCCTTCCTCACACACCTCTCCCCTTTTCTCTTTGAGTCCAACATGCCCTTCTGAGCATAGATGAACTGACTCCTTTGGGCTTATTCTCATTTTCTCTGCTCTCTGACAGACAGATACATGTTTGGAGAAAGGTAGAACTGTCCTTTCACCTGGCAGGGGAGAAATAGCTTAAAAACAAAGGAATCTCTTACTTTCTCTCCCTACCATCCTCTCTCTACTGCATTCTTCCCTTCAGCAATTTTAAGTGGAATAATGGAAAAGAAGAAAGCATCGGAATCTTTTGTATTGTCAGAATTGAATCTTCAGGGAAGGAGAGGTCAGCATCGACTAACCCCATGAGTTTTATGGTAAGAGAGAGAAGAATCACTATGTGTTAAATCTGTGATTTTAATCATACAGAAGGCAATATAGTCATCAGGAAGCTGTCTAGAATCAGAAATATATTTCAACTCCCAGTCCTGATTCAAATCCCATCCCTGCTACTTACTGGGTACATGACTTTGGTCAAGTCATCTTACTCCTCTGGACCTCACTTTTCTCATCTAAAAATGGGTGGGATCAAACTGAGTACTTTCTAAAGTCCCAGCTCTAAATTCATGGTTATGAGAAGAAACATATAAGAAACATGATTTCAGATCTCTCACCATTTTGTTTTCTAAAGAAACTAGCAAGACAGTAAAAAATTATGTTACCAGTAGCTATGTAGCACTCCTGTTTGGCTACAAATGGGTTGTGAAACTAAAAAACTGTAAAAGAAAAAATGGAGGCATCTATGGGTGTCTGGAGAGGAGGGATGATTCAATAACTAGAAGAGCTCAAATAGGCCATAAAGGGAAAACAAGACTGGCAAAAAAGAACTAACTAGAAACATTCTAACCCTCTCCCATCCCAACTTTCTGAGCAACTGAAATCTTTTCTCTGAAGATGGGTGCACAGGTGGTCCAATGGACATCAGACAAGAAGAATGGGAAGGAAAACTCCCAAGTGAGCTCTATTGTCTAGACTAGAGCTTAAATTGATTAGCTGAAATAATGAAAGAGAGACTTGCCAAAGTAAATAGATTTAGCAACCAGTCCAATGAGTACTTTCCCATATTCAAGTTCAGTAACTTCTAACTTGTGCTAGGAAGGGGTCAAGTTATTGCTACTTTTGATCTTTTCTATCTTTCTATCTGTTCTGTATTAATGGAAAAGAGCCAGGCCCCGACCTTTGAACTTAAATCCTGAAAGGACCTTCAGGCTCTGGCTGACAACTAACTGGTGTGAAAATAGAAATATAATTGGAGAAAGCAATGAGAAGTAGAGAGGAGAAAAGATACAAATTGAACTTTTATCAGTTCTGCTGTGAATATAGAGCACTATACTGCCCTAAACTTTATTAAGGGTAGAGTAGAAATGTTTGAGTATAGGTCCTTGAAACAAAATGTACAATCAAACAATTTATACAAAAGTATAAATTTAAAACACTTTAAGGAAGCCTTTTGCAGTAGAAATAACACTGATCTTAAACGAAACTATTTGGGTTCAAATTTCAAGCCCCTTACTTAACAAGGCAATGTGAAGCTATGGATAGAACATTGAATCTGTATTCAGACAATCTGAGTATAAATCTCAGTTTAGCCATTACTTACATGTTCAACTCCGGGAAATCCCTTAATTTCTCTGGACCCCAGTTTCCTTATCTGTAAAATGAGGGGGTAGGACTTGGTGGGTTCTAAAAATTCTACCAGCTCCAGATGTCTAAATATATTTTATTTCTGGTACTTCCCTGTTCAATCTAGGCAAATTACTTAATTTCTCTGGGTCTCAGTTTTCTCATCTAAATTGAAGGGTTTGGGGGCTGGCTAACACTTCCAAATATAAAGCCCTTGGTACCTGGACTTTTTTAAAGTACTTGGATTATAGCTTGAGACCTTACATTGTCTACTTGCATTACCTTAGGTAATATGTTTCCCCTCTATATATCTCAATTTCCATCTTCTATAAAATGGAAACTTAGGACTCAATGATGTCTCAGGTGTCTTCCAGAGCTACATCCTCTAAACTCTTGCTAACAAACAATAATAAATGTACTATATTCAGAAGACTTCAGTTTATGTTTGTTTGTTATTTTAGTTTTTCCAAGTTAGTGGGGTTAAGTGACTTGCTGAAGGCCACACAGCTAGGTAATTGTTAATTGTCTGAGGCTGGATTTGAACTCAGGTCCTCCTGATTCCAGGGCCGGTGCTCTATCCACTGTGCCACCTAGCTGCCCTGAGAAGACCTCAGTTTAAAGAAATTAATATAGCTGACAAAGCACAAACATGATCCTAATTAAGGAATTTGATCTAGTTGACCTCTGGTTAAAGAAAAGAATTCATTTTCCCAAGTTACCAAGTTATCATCATATACTTACTAGCTACGTGGCCCTAGGGAAATCACTTAACCCTGCATACCTCAGTTTCCTCATATGGTAAATAAACTGGAGAAGAAAATGGCCAGAGAATCAGATGTGACTGAAAAATGATTCTTTCTCCTCCTCCTCCTCCTCCTCCTCCTCCTCCTCCTCCTCCTCCTCCTCCTCACCCACTTCACAAGATTATCACAAAGGTCAAATGAGAAAGCACATATAAAGTACCTTACAATTACTAAAAGATTATGGTTATGTCAATTATTCTATAACAACTGTGTGCATCTTTCTTCAATACACAGGATACATTTCTCCATAACATTTCCATACAAGATTTAAGATATTCCAGGTGTCCACATCTAAAATCATAACTCCAAAGTCCTACTAATGTGTTTACCTTTAATAGTAAACCAGAGGACAAAATTAGCTGGAAGCAAAGGTGAATTTAACATTTTTAAATCAAATTAAAAAATATTATTATTAAAAAAGTAGCAGAAAACACGTTTTCACATAAACATAAGAAATTTCCCACCACCAAAATCATTGACTCCCCTAACTAGTTCAGCAGATAAAGTCTTGTGAGCAGAAATGACACCAAAGATAATACATTACCATCTTCTTGAGCATTTTCATCTGATTTTTAGCTAAAACCTTCCCTATACCTAGAACTCCTCCCTCAATTCTTGCTTTAAAATCCCTAGCTTTGGAGGCAGAGCCAAGACAGTGGCATGAAAGCAGAATTTCCCAGAGGCTCACTTCCAAAAATCTCCAAAGGCCTTAAAATCATGACTCTGGCTAAATTTTGGAGAGGTAGAACCCACAGAAAGACCCAGTGAAGCAATTCTCTAACTCAAGGTAAGTTGGAAGATCCATGGGAAGGCTCTGTTCCACCAGGGTCAAAGGGGGCCTCAATGCAGCCAGGATCATACTGTGCAGGAGCTAATGAGTTCCAGTCTTCCAGGAACAGCCAGTAGGGTACCTGGGTCCCTGGGAGACACCTGGGCTTGTGGCAACAGAAGTGGTTATCCAGACCTCTCAACTCAGGGATTACCCAGCACAACTTGGTAGATCAGCGGGAAACCTCTGCAAGAGTGAGTGTAGAGCCACCTGACAGCTGCTCCCAGAGTTCTCAGTCCATGGTAGGTAAGGGGGTGGGGGGCAGACTGTCAAGGTTCAGATCCTGGTTGAAATCTGGCAAGAAGGGACCCTCCTCACAGCTCCAGGGCGGAGGTGTATGCTTATGGACATCCACAAACCAGAGCACAGGCTGGAGAGCAGTCAGAGTCTCTTAAAGGACAGTGAAGGAACTGAGATCCTTGCAGGGGTATCAAATAGCACTCAAAATCTTGGGAAGTACAGCAAAATCAGGGCATAGGCTAGGGAAATGAGTAAATAGAAAAAAAAGAATCTGACCATAGATAATTACTTAGGTCCCATGGAGAATTAAAACACATCCATGGAAGATGACAAAGTTCAAGTTTCTGTATCCAAAGCTTCCAAGAAAAACAGGAGTAGGGCTCAGGCTATGTAAGAGCTCAAAAGAGATTTTGAAAATCAAGTAAAGGGGGAAGAGAAATGAGAGTGATGAAAGAAAATCATAATAACAGAGTCAGAAGCTAGGTCAAGGGCATACAAAAAAAATATTGAAGAAAACAGCATGTCAAAACCAGTTCAGGTCAAATGGAAAAAGCATGGAAAAAGAAGTCCAAAAAATTAATGAGAAGAATGTCTTTTTTTGTTGTTTGTTTTGTTTTTGCAGGGCAGTGGGGTTAACTGGCTTGCCCAAGGTCACACAGATAGGTAATTATTAAGTGACTGAGGCCAGATTTTGAACTCAGGTACTCCTGAGCCAGTGTTCTAGCCACTGTGCCACCTAGCTGCCCAAGAATATCTTAAAAGGAAGAATTTATCAGATGGAAAAGGAGTTAAGAAAGTTCCCTGAAGAAAACAACTCCTTCAAATGTAGAAAGGGAAGCTGATGTCTTTGTGAGAAATCAAGAAACAATAAACCAAAACCAAAACCAAAAGAATGAAAAACTAGAAGAAAACATGAAATATTGCATCAGGAAACAACTGACCTGGAACAGACCCAAGAAAAAAAATTTTAAATTTATTCTGCTATATGAAAGTTATGACTAGGAAAAGAGCCTTGACTTAATTTTTAAGGGATTTCTATAGGAAAATTTCCCTGATATCCTAGAAGCACATGGTAAGTTAGAAATTGAAAGAATCCACCAATCTCCTTCTGAAAGCAATCCCCTAAAAACTCCAGGAATATTATAGCCAAATTTCAACCAAGTCAAAGAGAAAATATTACAAGCAGCCAGAAAGAAACAATTCAAATATTGTGGAACTATAGTCAGGATTACACAGAATTTAGCAGTGAATACATTAAGGGCTCCTAGATCTTGAAATATGTTCTGAAAGGCAAAAGATCTTGGATTACAACAGAGAATGAACTGCCTAGCAAAAATGAACATCCTCTTCCAGGGAAAAAGATGGAACTTTCCTGTTGAAATGACCAGAATTCAACAGAAAGTTTGCTGTCCAGGTATAGGACTCAGGAAAATCATAGAGTGCGTGGACAGGAATGGCAAATTATGAGGGACTTAATGATATTCAACTGCTTGTATTCCTTCATGGAAAGATGATACTAATAACTCTTATGAATCATCTCAATTAATAGAGCAGTTAAAAGGAGCATATCTAGACAAGGCACAGGAGATAGTTGAATATGAAGGTATAATATATTATAAAGATGGAGTCAATAGTGGAAAAGAACAGTACTGGCAAAAAGGGGAAAAAGGTAGAATGGGCTAAGATATTTTACATAAAAGAGTCAAGAAAAAGCTTTTGCAAAGGAGTGGAAGGGGAAAGGTGAGGCGGAATGAGTGAGCCTTCATTCTCATCAGAAATGGCTCAGAGAGGAAGCAATATATACACTTAGTAGAATATAGAAATCTATAGAAATCTTACCCTAGAAGAAAAGGCAGAGTAAAGAGATGGGAGAAAGGTGACAGGGGAGGGGAGGAGGGGTATAGGTGGTGGGGAAGAGGGAAGATCTTAGGAGAGGGTAGTCAGATACAACACAACTTTTTGTTTTGTTTTGTTTTTTTTACAAGGTGGTAGGGTTGGGCAGTCTGCCCAGGACCATTCAGCTGGGTAGTTTTTGGGTGTCTGGGGCAAGACTTGGGCTTGGGTCTTCCTGGCTCCAGGGCCAGGGTTCTGTTCTCTGCACCACTTGGCTGCCCCATAAGACACTTTTAAGGAGGGACAAAGTGAAAGGAGAGAGAGAATAGAATAAATGACAATAGGGATGAATGCATGTAGGGAAATACAATTATCAATAGCAACTGTGGGGAAAAATATGGAAGCAACTGATGGACTTATGATAAAGAATGCAATATATCCCAGAGGCAAAGTTGATGGAGTCCAAACATGCTCTGAAGCATAAATTTTTGTTTCGTTTTAAAAATATTTATTTTTTTGTCATATGCACATATATATTTTTAAATTACAAAATTTGATTCTACTCTCATTTCCAACACCGTCCGCTGAGCAGCAAATAGATTAGCAATGTACATATATATTCTTGATAAACATGTTTACAGATTATTCATTTCCATATGACAAATTGGAATTAAGGGAAAGAGATACATAAGAGCTAATTTTTATAAAGTGTTCATCAGATTCTGAAGAGTTGGATTTTTGTAGTGGTTTCACTTTGTTTTCTTTTTTTCCTCTGGATGGAAATAACATTGTCCAGAGTTGGTCTAATAAAGTTGTCCTAGCTCTCTAAACTGCTGAGAGGAGTTGCTTGCATCAAGGTTGATCATCTCACAATGTTGTTTTTAATGTGTACATTGTTCTCTTGGTTCTGCTCTCTTTGCTCAGCATCAGATCCCATGCTTCTCTAGGGTTCAGCCAATTTTGGTTTCTCATAGAACAATAATAGTATTCATGTACCATAGCTTGTTTAGACATTCCCCAACTGATGGGCATCCCCTCAATTTCCAATTCTTTATCACCACAAAAAGAGCTGCTATGAAAATTTTGGAACTTGTGGGACTTTTCCCATTTTTTATTTCTTCTGCATATAGACCTAGAATTGGAATTGCTGGGTCAAAAATAATGAACATTTTTTATTGCTCTTTGGGCATAGTTCCATATTGCTCTCCAGAATGGTAGGATCCTTTCACAACGCCACCAGCAATGCATCAATGTCCCAGTGCTCCCACAACCTTTCCAACATTGATCATTTTCCCTTTTTCTCATCTTGGCCAATCTGATAGGTATGATAGGTATATCATTGTTGTTTTAATTTACATTTCTCTAATCAATAATGATTAGGAACATTTTTTCATGTGATTATATATAGCTTTAATGTCTTCATTTGAAAAGTGTCTAAGCATATCCTTTGACCATTTATAAATTGGGGAGTGATTTGTAACCTTATAAATTTGATGCAATTTTCTATATAGTTTAGAAATGAAAGCTTTATCAGAACTCCTAGTTGTGAAAATTGTTTCCCAGCTTTCTGCATACCTTCTAATTTTGGCAGCATTGATTTTATTAGTGTAAAACTTTTAAAATTTAATATAGTCAAAATCATAGTTTATTCTTGTTTGATCATAAATCTGTCCCCTTTCCATAGATCTGATACCCTTTCTGTTTAAAACCTATACCCATTTTGACCTCATTTTGGTATAGAGTGTGAGACGTGGATCTATACGAAGTTTTTGCCATACTATTTTCCAGTTTTCCCAACAATTTTTGTCAAATAGTGGGTTTTTATCCCAGAAGCTGATGTCTTTGGGTTTGTCAAGCAGCAGATTGCTGTAGTCATTTACTGCAGTTTCTTTTGAACCTTTCATAATCCACTGATTGATTACTCTATTTTTTAACCAGCAGTAGGCAGTTTTGATGACTGATGCTTTATAGTATAGTTTTAGATTTGGTAGAGCTAGACCAGCTTTCCTTTACATTTTTTTAAATCAGTTCCCTTGCTATTCTTGACCTTTTGTTGCTCCAGATGAATTTTGCTATTATTTTTCTAACTCCATAAAATAGTTATTTGATAGTTTGCTATGGCACTGAATAAGTAATTTAATTTGGGTAGAGTTATCATTTTGATTATATTAGCTCAACTTAACCATGAACAATTGACATTTTCCCAATTATTTAGATCTGACTTCATTTTGGTGAGAAGTGCTTTATAAATGTGTTCATACAGTTTCTGTGTTTGTCTTTGGAGGTAGATTCTCAAGTATTTAATGTTGTCTATAGTTACTTTATTGGGGGGATTTTGTTTTGTGCAAGGCAAATGGGGTTAAGTGGCTTGCCCAAGGCTACACAGCTAGGTAATTATTAAGTGTCTGAGGCCAGATTTGAACTCAGGTACTCCTGACTCCAGGGCCAGTGTTCTATCCACTGTGCCACCTAGCCACCCCTCTATAATTACTTTAAATGGAATCTCTTTTTCTATCTCTTTCTCTTGGGCTTTGTTATTCATATATAGAAATGCTGATGATTTATGTGGGTTTATTTTATATCCTGCTACTTTGCTGAATTTGTTAATTGTTTTGGGGAGTTTTTGAGATGATTTTCTCAGGTTCTATGAATATACTATCATATCATCTGCAAAGTGCATAAGCTTTGCTTACTTATTTCCAATTCTGATTCTTTCAATTACTTTTTCTTCTCTAATTGCTACAACTAGCATTGCTAATTTTATATTGAAGATTAATGGTGATAATAGCCATTCTAGTTTCACCCCCGATTTTATTGGAAATGCTCCGAGTTTATTCCCATTCCATATATTTGTTGGTGGTTTACATATATACTATTTATTATTTTAAGGAAAATTCCATTAATTCCTAATCTTTCTAATGTTTTTAATAGGAATGAATGTTGTATTTTTTCCAAAGGTTTTTTTCAGCATGTATTGAATTTCTGTTGATTTTGCTATTAATATATTCAATTATGTTGAGTGTTTTCCTAATATTGAACCATCCCTGCCTACCTGGTATGAAGCCTACTTGTTGTAGTTTCATTGATTGTTACGTCCCTTTTCTAGATTCCCTTAATCTTCCCCAGGCTAGCCTTGAAGGGGCGGGAGACAAGAGAGACAAGTTCTCCCTGTATACACCAAGGTCTCCAAGGTTTTTGAGGTCTCCGTTTATTGAACCAAATACCAGTGCTTAAATACCTCCCAGTCTCTAATGTGCTCCCACTCCCATGGCACTTAGTAAAATAAGGCTCTGCTACTCAAGGACACCAGGTGAAGATAATTTACAGTGTGCCCATGCACAACAGTCCCTAACAATTGCTAAAATTTTATTTAAGATTTTTGCATCAATATTTATTTAGGGAGATTAGTCTATAATTTTCTTTGTTTTGGTTCTTCCTGGTTTAGGTATCAATACCATGTTGCTGCCAGACTCCTTCTCCTATTTTTTTTTACTTCAGCTGGAGGCATAATATATTTTGCTCCAACCATTTACTTTTACCCTGTGTGTATCTCTCTGTTTCAAATGTTTCTTGTAAACAACATATTTTTTGGTTTTTCTTTTTTTTAAATTTATTTTTATTAAAGATATTATTTAAGTTTTACAATTTTCCCCCAATCTTGCTTCCCCCCCCACACCAAAAGCACTCTGTCAGTCTTTTCTTTGTTTCCATGTTGTACCTTGATCCAAATTGGGTGTGATGAGAGAGAAATCATATCCTTAAAGAGAAGAGAAGTCTAAGAGGTAACAAGTTCAGATAATAAGATATCTGTTTTCTTCTAAATTAAAGGGAATAGTCCTTGCACTTTGTTCAAACTCCACAGCTCCTTATCTGGATACAGATGGTACTCTCCTTTGCAGACAGCCCAAAATTGTTCCCAATCTGTTGCACTGATGGAATGAGCAAGTCCTTCAAGGTTGAACATCACTCCATGTTGCTGTTAGGGTGTACAGTGTTTTTCCTGGTTCTGCTCATCTCGCTCAGCATCAGTTCACGCAAATCATTCCAGGCTTTCCTGAATCCCCAAACCTCCTGGTTTCTAATAGAACAATAGTGTTCCATGACATACATGTACCACAGTTTGCTAGGCCATTCCCAAATTGAAGGACATTTACTGGATTTCCAATTCTTTGCCACCACAAACAGGGCTGCTATAAATATTTTTGTACAAGTAATGTTTTTACCCTTTTTCATCATCTCTTCAGGATATAGACCCCCCAGTAGTGGTATTGCTGGGTCAAAGGGTATGCACATTTTTGTTGCCCTTTGGGCATAGTTCCAAATAGCTCTCCAGAAGGGTTGGATGAGTTCACAGCTCCACCAACAGTTGTAATAGTGTCCCAGATTTCCCACATCCCTTCCAACAATGATCATTATCCTTCCTGGTCATACTGGCCAATCTGAGAGGTGTGAGGTGGTACCTCAGAGAAGCTTTAATTTGCATTTCTCTAATGATTAATGATTTAGAGCATTTTTTCGTATGACTATGGATTACTTTGATCTCCTCATCTGTAAATTGCCTTTGCATATCCTTTGACCATTTGTCAATTGGGGAATGGCTTTTTGTTTTAAAAATAAGACTCAGTTCTCTGTATATTTTAGAAATGAGTCCTTTGTCAGAATCATTAGTTGTAAAGATTGTTTCCCAATTTACTACATTTCTTTTGATCTTGGTTACATTGGTTTTATCTGTGCAAAAGCTTTTTAACTTAATGTAATCGAAATCATCCAATTGGTATTTTTTGATGTTTTCCAACTCTTCCTTAGTTATAAACTGTTCCCCTTTCCATAGATCTGAGAAGTAGACTAGTCCTTGTTCTTCTAATTTGCTTATAGTATTGTTTTTTTTATGTCTAGGTCCTGTAACCATTTGGATCTTATCTTGGTAAAGGGTGTGAGGTGTTAGTCTAATCTAAGTTTCTTCCATACTAACTTCCAATTATCCCAGCAAATTTTATCAAAGAGGGAGTTTTTATCCCAATGGCCAGACTCTTTGGGTTTATCAAATAGCAGATTACTATAATCATCTCCTGCTTTTACACCTAGTCTATTCCACTGGTCCACTACTCTATTTCTTAGCCAATACCAAACAGTTTTGATGACTGATGCTTTATAATATAATTTTAGATCGAGTAGGCCTACGCCACCTTCTTTTGTACTTTTTTTCATTAAGCTCCAGGAAATTCTTGACTTTTTATTTCTCCATATGAATATAATTACAATTTTTTCTAACTTGTTAAAGTAATTTTTTGGAATTTTGATTGGTAGGGCACTAAACAGATAGTTTAGTTTCGGTAGAATTGTCATTTTTATTATATTAGCTCTACCTATCCATGAGCAGTTGATATTTGCCCAGTTATTTAAATCTAATTTAATTGGTGTGAGAAGTGTTTTATAATTGTTTTCAAAAAAGATTCTGAGTCTGTCTTGGCAAATAGACTGCCAAATATTTTATATTGTCTGAGGTTACTTTGAATGGGATTTCTCTTTCTAGCTCTTCCTGCTGTTTCTTGCTAGACATATATAGAAAAGTTGAGGATTTATGAGGGTTTATTTTATAACCTGCAACTTTGCTAAAATTGCTAATTGTTTCCAGTAGTTTTTTGGATTATTTCTTGGGATTCTCTAGGTAAACCATCATGTCATCTGCAAAGAGTGAGAGTTTTGTCTCTTCCTTCCCAATTCTAATTCCTTCAATTTCTTTTTCTTCTCTAATTGCTGATGCTAACATTTCTAATACAATATTGAATAGTAGTGGTGATAATGGGCACCCTTGTTTCACTCCTGATCTTATTGGGAATGCCTCTAGCCTCTCCCCATTGAATATAATGCCTGTTGATGGTTTCAGATAGATACTGCTAATTATTTTAAGGAACAGTCCATTTATTCTTACACTCTCTAGTGTTTTTAATAGGAATGGATGCTGTATTTTGTCAAAAGCTTTTTCAGCATCTATTGATATGATCATATGATTTCTGATGGGTTTGTTGTTGATATAATTGAGTATACTAACAGTTTTCCTAATATTGAACCAACCCTGCATTCCTGGAATAAATTCTACTTGATCATAATGTATCATCCTAGTGATGACTTGTTGTAATCCTTTTGCTAAGATTTTATTTAAGAGTTTTGCATCTATATTCATCAGGGAAATAGGTCTATAATTTTCTTTCTCTGTTTTAACTCTTCCTGGTTTATGTAACAGTACCATATTGGTTTCACAGAAAGAGTTTGGCAGAGTTCCATCTTTCCCTATTTTTCCAAAGAATTTATATAGGATTGGAGGACCCCACTAGTAGAGTTTTGCTGTCTATGTCTTCCTGTAGTTCTTCCAGCTTCTCCTCTAAGGATTTGGGTGCTGTCCCACTGGGTGCATATATATTCAATATTGAAATGACTTTATTGTCTATGGTACCTTTTAGGAAGATATAGTTTCCTTCCTTATCTCTTTTTTAATTTATTTTTTAAGTTGCTTTTTTTATTTAATATTTATTCTCATTTTGTACAATTAATGTTATTTTTACATTAGTAAAATATTCTTGTTTAAGAGTAAACAAGATACCCCCTCCCCCATACCTATAGACTTGCTTCAGCGATAAAGTAAAGGGGAGAGAAAAAAAATTAAAATTAAAAAAAAAATAATAGTAATAATTGTAGGTATGGCCAGGTGGCACAATGGATGGAGCACCAGCCCTGGAGCCATGAGCACCTGAGCCCACATCCAGCCCCGTACACCCAACAATCACCCAGCCATGTGATATGCAAGCCACCCGAACCCCACTGCCCTGCAGAAACAAAAAAAATAAAAGAAAAAAAAGACCCAAAATAAAATAAATTAGTAATAATAGTAGGGGTGGCTGGGTGGTGGACAGAGCATTGGCCCTTGAGCCAGGAGCACCTGGGTCCCAATCCGGCCTCAGACACCCAATGATCACCCTGCCATGTGGCCCCAGGCAGGCCACCCAGCCCATTTGCCCTGTATCCCCCCCCCCCCAAAAAAAATAATAATATTAAAAAATGTGCTTCGGTCTTTGTTCTAACACCAACAACTCTGTCATGCATGGATCACAGTCTTTATGATTAGTCCATGGCAAAAGTGACTTCCATATTTTTCCAACATTGCCATTGCTGATCACAACTCCCTCCTTTGGTATTTCTCCACTACCATGTACTATATTTTCTCTCTCCTTTCACTCTGACTCTGCTGTAGGGTAGCTGAGTGGCACAGCAGACAGATCCCTGGCCCTGGGGCCAAGAAGCCCTGAGCCCCCATACCACCACTTAAGTCCAGAATCCACCTGGCCCTGTGGTACTGGACAGGCCATCCAATCCCAGACCCTTGCAATAAGTAAAAAAGAAAATGTGTTATATCAGACCACTCTGCCCCCATGGTCCATCCTCTCCTCCATCACTCGCATCCCCCCCTTCCTCCTGTTGCCCCCTCTCCTTACTCCAAATGCCTATACCCCATTGAGTATATATGCTGTTTCCTCTCCTACCCACCTCTGATGAGAGCAAAGTTTCCCTCATTACCCCTTGCCTTCCCCCCTTCCATATCATTGAAATAGCTCATTATAATAAAGAAAAGTCTTATGATATGAAATATCTTGGCCTATTCCTCCTCTCCTTTTTCTTTCTCCCATTACATTTCCCTTTTTTTTCTATTAACTCCATTTTTACACCATATTTTATCTTTGAATTCAGCTTTCTCCTGTGCTTCAACTATAAAAGCTCACTCTACCTGCTCTATTAACTGAGAAGGTTCATATGAGTATTATTAGTGTCATTTTTCTATACAGGAATACATGCAGTTCATCATCATTAAGTCCCTCATATTTTCCCCTTCTCCTCCAATCTCTATGCTTCACCGAAGTCCTGTATCTGAAGATCAAACCTTCTGTTCAGCTCTGGCCATTCCAACAGGAACATTTGAAATTCCCCTGGTTCATTGAAAGTCCATCTTTTTCCCTGGGAGAGGACATTCAGCCTTGCTGGGTAGTTGATTCTCGGTTGCATTCCAAGCTGTTTTGCCTTCAGGTATATTCTATTCCAAGCCCTACGAACTTCCAATGTTGTTGCTGCTAAGTCCTGTGTGATCCTGACTGCAGCTCCACGATATTTGAACTGTGTCCTTCTGGCTGCTTGTAATATTTTCTCTTTGACTTGGGAGTTCTGGAACTTGGCTGTAATATTCCTAGGGGTTGGTTTTTTGGGATCTCTTTCTTGGGGGATGGGTGGATTCTCTCCTTCCTATTTTGCCCTCTGCTTCTAGAATATCAGGGCAATTTTCCTGTAGTAATTCTTTGAAAATGATGTCAAGGCTCTTTTCCTGATCATGACTTTCAGGTATTCCAATAATTTTTAAATTATCTTTCCTAAGTCTGCTTTCCATATCAGTTGTTTTTTCAATGAGATATTTCACATTTTCTTCTAATTTTTCATTTTTTTGGTTTTGAAGTATTGATTCCTGATTTCTGGTAAATTCATCAATCTCCCTGAATTCTATTCTTTGTCTGAAGGATTTGTTCTCCTCAGAGAGTTTTCTTATCTCTTTTTCCATCTGGCCAATTTTGCTTTTTAAAGCATTCTTCTCCTCAATAACTTTTTGAACTGTTCTATCCATTTGACCTAAGCTGGTTTTTAGCATGCTATTTTCTTCAGCATTTTTTTTTTATTTCCTTGACTAGGCTGATGATTTCATTTTCATGTTTTTCCTGCATCTCTCTCCTTTCTTTTCCCAGTTTTTCTTGCAACTCCCTCATTTGATTTTCAAAGTCTTTTTTAATCTCTGTCATAGCCTGAGCCCAATTTCTGTTTTTCTTGGAGTCTTTAGATGTAGGAGCTTGTGCTTCCTCATCTTCAGACTGAGAATTTTGATCCTTCTTGGGCTCATTTGCAAAGTATTTCTCAATTGTGTTCCTCTTTTTTCTCTGCTTGCTCATTTTTCCCAGCCTGCACCTGTTTTGGGGTGCTTGCTGATCTTTTGGGACACTCCCACAAGGGTCTCAGTGTGTGAGGCTCTGTCCTCCCTCCTGGTCTGTGAATGACCATATGCGCCCTCCTCTGCCATGGGGCTGAGGTGGGGGGGGGCCCTGCTGCTCTTCTGAGGGGGCCTAGACTTTGATCAGGATCTGAATGTGGTCAGAGCCCCAGAGTCCTGTTCCTGGGGCTGAGGACAGAGCTCTGCAGTCTCTCCCTTTTCACTCCCCTCCCTCAGCTCAATGGGCTCATGCCCTGGGGGCTCCTGCTTACCCGCTCCACCTGCTTCTTTTCCTGGATCAGGGCTGCAGAAAGACCACATTGCTTGCTGTGTTCCCTGAAAGCTGGGCTCCACGTGCTCACTCTGGCAGAGGTCCCCAGCTGCTCCCCCACTTTGTGCCTGGTGCTCCCCAGGGTGTAGATCAGGAGACTCCCCTGCTGCTGTGAGCCGTGTCTCCCAGTACCCTGTGGCTGCCTCCGGGAGACTGAGGTTCTTTTGCTCCTGTGGGCCACCCCTCTGGAGGGCCACCCCTCCAACCCAGGGGATCAGAGCCTTTCTGCTCTTTTCCAGGTTACCTTGAGTAGGAGAACTGCCTCATTGGGTCCCTCTGTGGTTTCTGTCTCTGGAAAGTTTAGTTAGAGTCCTTAGCTTATGAGTTTTATCAGAGAGTGACTAAGACTTGATCCTTTATTGTCGCCATCTTGGCTCTGCCCCCCCCCCTTATCTCTTTTAATGCTATCTATTTTTGCTGCTGCTTTTTCTGAGATAAGGATTGCTACCCCTGCTTTTTTTACTTCAGCCAAAGCAAAATATATTTTGGTCCAACCTTTTACCTTTACTTTTTCCATGGAAGAGAAGGCTCAGCTTTGCAGGAAAGTAGATTCTTGGCTGCATTCCAAGCTCCTGTGCTCTTTGAAATATCTCATTCCAGGCCCTTTGATCCCTTAAATTTGATGCAGCCAGGTCCTGTGTGATCCTTACTGTGGCCCCTTGATATTTAAATTGTTTCTTTCTGGCTGCTTGCAGGATTTTCTCTTTTATGTGATAGTTCTGGAGTTTGGCCACAACATTCCTTGGTGTTTTCATTTTAGGATATTTTTCTGGTGAGGATAGATGTACTCTTTCAATAACTACTTTGCCCTCTGATTCCATGATATCAGGGCAGTTTTCCATCACTAGATACTGTAATATTAAGTCCAGGCTTTTTTTCTCTTCAATGTTTTCAGGAAGTCCTATAATTTTCAGGTTGCCCCTCCTTGATCTATTCTCAAGGTCAGTGGTTTTGTTAATGAGGTATTTTACATTTGCTTGTATTTTTTCTATGTTTTTATTTTGTTTAACTGACTCTTGCTGTCTCATGGAGTCATTAGTTTCTGTAGACTCCATTCTTTTTTGGGGGGAGGAGTTTTCTTCATTAACCTTTTGCAAGTCCTTTTCCAATTGGTCAATTCTACTTTTGAAAGAGCTTTCCATTTGACCAATTGAGGTTTTGAGAGAATTAATTTCTTTTTGCATTTGCTCATTTGATTATCTGAGAGATTTATTCTCATTTTGTTATTGTCCAATTCATGATCTGAGAGATTTATTCTCCTTTTGTATTTGTCCAATTGTACTTTCTAAGGTTTTGTTTTCTTGTTGCAAGGTATTAATTGTCTCTCCCAAATTTTTAAGCTCTTTCCTTATTTCTTCAAGGAAGTCTTTCTGTGCTGGAGACCAGATTGTATTCTCCTCAGAGGTTCTAGGTCTCTCTGAGTTGGGGTCTTTCCCTTCCAGGAATTTTTCTGTGGATCCACCTTTCTGCTGATCTTTCTTCATTATGCTAAGACCTTGAGTTGGGGAGGGGCTGGTTTACAGGGGCTTGGGATTGCTAAAGGCTTTACTCACTTAAGGCAGTTTCTCTGGCTGGCCAGTAGGGGGTGCTGGTTGCTTTCTCTGGAGTGTCTGTGAACTTGGTTGAGCGGCCTTCTCCCTTTGCTTGAAGGGAGGAGTTGGAGCTATTGAATTCTTTTGCTTTCAATCAGTGGTGGGCTTTACCCTGGCCTGAGGTCATTCCTCAGCTGGGCTGTTTCTTCTGCTCCCACACCTGGGCCTGAGGCTGAAGTAGTTTGCATTTGTTTGTTTGGGAAGAGGCCTCAGTGCAATGGAGGCGTGGACTCAGAGTTTCTCAGATCCAAGGATCCCAGGGATGGTGTCCGCAGCTCTCCTGCACCAGAACTCTTCCCTCAGCCCGGTCTAGGGGGCCAGCACCAACACCAGCGCCTCTGCTTCCCCGTGGACCCAAGCCCCTTTTGTCCAGCCCCACGGCTGATCCAGAAGGTCCAGCTCCTAGGCCCTCAGACTCCTGGTTCCAATTCAGCTGTTAATCTGGCTAATCCAGGGCTGATCCTCCCAGCCCAGACTCACCCGCCCGAATTTGGCCAAAACTGCTGCAGGAGACAAATCCTGAGGTAGATGTTCTTTCTCCTGGCTTTTCTTTCTGGGTTTTGTGGGTCGGATTTCTTTTAAGAGGTTTGTTTCATGTGATAGATGGGGAAGAGATCAGGAGACTTTAGAACTGTGCCTGTCTTCTCTCCGCCATCTTGGCCAGAACTGTAAACAACATATTGTAGGATTCTGGTTTTTAATCCATTCTGCTTTCTGCTTCCATTTTATAGAATAGTTCATCCCACCTATATTTACAGTTAAGATTACTAATTCTGTATTTCCTTCTGTATCTTTCTCCATTTATACTTTTCTCTTTCCTTTCCTCTTATTTCTCCTCACCAAAATTTTTACTCTTTCTCTTTGACTTTTACTTTAAAATTTAGCTTTCAGTGTATTTTCACATACACCTTTCCTTTCCCTTTTATCAGTCCCTTCTTCCCTTATCTTTTGCTTTCCTGTAGTCCCCCACCAACCCCCCCCCCCCCACTTCCCTATAGATTAGGAGAAATTTTTAAACCCAAGTGGGAATGTGTCTTATTCCTTTTCTGGCCAAATCTATTGAATAGAATTTACTCAGATTTCACACTCTCCCTTCTTTCCCTCTAAAAATTATAAATCTTTGTGATTATATATATATATATATATATATATGTATATATATATATATATATATATATATATCCCAGTGTTATTTATCATTCAAGAACTATTAATTAGGTATTATCAATCACAATTTGATTATTTGATTGATTGATAAGCTCATGCTTATCATCACAGATTGCTTGATTGCTTGGTTAGCAGCTTTGTCTCAAATTATATTGTATTATAATTATAATTATAATCATTCTTTACCTCACCCCCTTTTCAAGTATCCTCCAAGGACACAAAATCCTGCTCATGAGCCAAGGTATCATCCAAAGCCAAATCAGTTCTTTAACTATTTGTACCCTGCCCACCCAGGCCTTTTTTCTCTCACCCTTTACCCTCACCCCACCAAGGGTACTTAATCCTTGTTAAGTGAAACACAAATTAAGTCAAACCCTGATCTAATTAACTCAATAATCTTAAAGATCTCTAAGTACTGGGAAGTTTTGGAAGTCTCACCTGAGAACTTTACCAATGATTATCAATTACAGAGACACTGATTCAGGATTGCCCAGCTGATGGTGCCTCATCAGAGTAAGTGCTAAACTTCACCAACACAGCAGAATTTAAAGTGGATCAAATGTTAATGAATTTTAAAGTTAACACCCCTGCTTTTCATCACAGCTTTTTGTCTCAAACACAGTGAAGTCATCTTGGACCTCTTTAATGGACAGACAAGATCCAACTGTACCCATATCCTTTAAATCTGATCTCTTCAATTATATTTGAACCTTTAATTATCCTAAGAGAAGTAAACTTCTAAAGAATTAAAGGTGCTATAACTTCCCTTTTAGGATTGTATATAATTTGATGGTCTTGACCATCATTTGTTTTGTTTTGTTTTGTTTTTTTTTCCTTCACCTTTTCATTTACCTTTTTATGCAACTCAAGTTATGTATTTGGAGATTGAATTCTCTGTTCAGTTCTGAACTTTGTGTCAGGAAATTCTGGAAGTCCTCTATGTAGTTGAACATCCATCTTTTTCCCTGACAGCATATGCTGAATTTTGCAAAGTACATTCTGAGTTGTAGTCCTTAGGTCCTTTGCTCTCTGATATATGGTATTGCAGGTCTTCCAATCCTTCAGTGTTGAGGCTGATAGGTCCTCTGTGAATCTGATTGTGTTTCCTTTGTATTTGAATTGTTTTCTTTTTTTTTTGCTACTTGCAATATTCTTTCTTTTATTTGAGAGTTCTGGAATTTGACTTTAACAGCCCTTGGTGTTTTTATCCTGGGGGGTCTCTTTCTGGAGGGGTTGTATGGGTTTTTCAATAGTTAATATTGTTTTCTTGTTCTAGAGAATTTTTTTCCTTTCTCTCACTTTTTTTATGAGGTTTTTCTACTTTTGTGGGGGGATGGGGGATTATATTTACTCTTACCACAACACTATTTTAGTGATGTGGAAATAAATAAATTAAAATTAAATTTTCACAGTGGTTTGCATACTATTTTATAAATTTTTTTCCTTCATTCTTCACAAGCATAAATATATGCAATATCAATTGAAAGAATGGAAATATGGAAAGGACATGCCTGAAGATGCAAATATGCAAGGATTGTGTGTGATCAGGAAGTATATGTATTATATATATATATATATATATATATATATATATATATATATATATATGGAGAGAGAGAGAGAAGTATACACACAGAGGGAACATGTGTGGCAGTGGATATGTGTAGAGGGATGCCTAGAGAATCCTTGTAAAATTCATTATCATTGCCCTGAAACAGATTCCTCTTTTGAATTTCCCTTTTACTCGAGGATACCACCATCTTCCTCTCAAAGAGGCTCACAACTTTAATGTTACCCTTGATGATAATAATACTAGCTAACATTTATACAGAACTTATTATGTACTAGACCCAATGCTAAGTAAGCATTTTATAATTATCTCATTGATTCTCACAACATGCCTGGAAGACAAGTGATGATCCTCATTTTCAAATGAGGAAACTGAGGCATGCAGAGGTCAAATGACTTGCCCAGGGTCACATAGATAGTAATTCTTAGATGTTGGATTTTAATTCAAGTCTTCCTGACTTCAGGTCTATCCAGTGCACCACCCTGCTGCCTTACTCTCTCTTACTAAATCCATATATCTAGTCACTTACCAAATCTTGTAATTCCTTTCTCTACACCATCTCTCATTCTCTTTCCATGTTCTACAGTCTTATAATGACAATCCTGATAAAGATCCTCATCACTCCTTACTTGGGTATCACCCCCTCTAATTTTTCTCAGCACCTCATCTTTCCCCATTCCAATTCATCCTTCAATCAGTTCCCAGAGTGATTTTTCTTGAAACCCTGATCTGACCATATGACCCCTATCTTTCAATCAGTTAAATGAATACCTATTACCTGCAGATTCAAATTTTAAGACCTTCATTTGTCATTTAAAGGTCTTCACAAACTGCCCTGTGTACCTTTCCTTTTTTTTTAAATAACATTTTATTACCTTACATACACTCTTAAATTTAGTCTCACTGGTATACCTTTGTATTGGCTATTCCCTTTACCTAAAATTCCTTCCTCAACTTGATTTAAAATCCCTAGCTTCATTTAAAATTCAGCTAAAGGGGTGCCTTTTATAGGAAGACTTTCCAGGTCCTCTTGCTGCTTAATACCATTGTACTCAAAGACTGTCTTTTATCTCTTCCATATTTATATTGTAAAATATTCAGAGATGTACCTCTGGTGTAAGAGCTGCCAAACACTTTTCAGGGTTGCATTTTGGTGGCCACCTGAATTAACAATCATATGCAGAAGTCACATCCATCATTTTGGCAGATGGACTAAACCAAGTTGAGGGTAACCACTGGTGAGATAGGAAAATGTGAAGTATGGGAAGACTCCCCCTCTCAAAAAATGGGGAAATGAGAACAATTTGTTTCAGTAGCCATAAAGGTAACTGTTGCCAGTTGAGCCATTGCCAGGCATCTTGACTCTTGTTTGGCCACTGGATTTTGATGACTCTGGAAGAGTGAGTGAGGCTGGCAACTTTTATGTTGGTAGTTGCAATCCAAAGTGATTTTATGATGCTTTGAAGGATATTTATAGATAAAAATACATACAGAGGATGAGATTGATGCACTCATTACCAGAACTAGCTTAGTGTTTGGGAGATTCTGAAGAAAAATAAGGGAGAGAAATTATTAGTCTGTCTACCAAACTCATTGTTTTATACCTGTGAAACCTGGATAGTATGCCAGTACAATGTCAGATAACTGAAATACTTCTATTTCAATTGTCTTGGGAAGGATCCCCTTCTGAGTGGAATTCTTTATTTTTTTAAATTATAAAAATATTTTGTTTTCCATTTATTAACAATAGTAATTTCTACCAATCATTTTTTGCAAGATTTTGAATTTTACAATTTCCCCCTCCTTCTCTTTCCTTTCCCCTCCCAATAGAAGGCCATCTGATATAGTCTTTACATTTGTTTCCATGATATTCATAGATCAAAATTGAATGTATTGAGAGAGAAAAAAACATATTCATAAAGAAGAAAGAAAATATTAGAGATAGCAAAATTATTTAATACATAAGATAACCTTATAAAATTGAAGATAATAATCTTTGGTCTTTGTTTAAACTCTATAATTCCTTCTCTGGATATAGATGATATTTTCTATCATGGATCCCTTAACATTTTCCCTGATCATTGCATTGATGGAGTGAGCATGTCCATCAAGGTTGATCATCAACCCATGTTGCTGTTAAGATGTATAATGTTCCTTTGATTCTGCTCATCTCACTCAATAACAATTCATGCAAATCTTTCCAGGATTTTCTTAAGTCACATCCCTCCTGACTTATAATAGAACAATAGTGTTATATCACATATATATTCCACAATTTGTTCAGCCAGTCCCTAATTGATGGACATCTCGATTTCCAATTCTTTGCCACTACAAACAAAGCTGCTATGAATATTTTTGTACATGTGGGTTTTTTGCCCTTTTTCATGATCCCTTCAGGATACAGACCCAGTAGTGGTATTGCTAGATCAAAGGGTACACACATTTTATTGCCCTTTGGACATTTTTCCAAATTGCTCTCCAGAAAGAATAGATCAGTTCACTGCTCCACTAACAATGCATTAGAGTCCCAGATTTACCACATCCTCTCTGACCCTGATCATTATCCTTTCTGGTCATGTTGGCCAATCTGAGAGGTATGCAGTGGCACCTCAGAGATGCTTTATTTTGCATTTCTCTAATCAGTAATGATTTAAAGCAATATGGACTATAGATAGTCCTCATCTGAAAATTTCCTTTGAATATCCTTTGACATTTGTCAATTGGGGAATGATTTGTTTTTTATAAAGTCTGACTCAGTTCTCTATTTTAGAAATGAGTCCTTTGTTAGAAACACAAATTATAAAAATTGTTTCCCAATTTACTACATTTCTTTTGATCCTCATTTCAGTGATTTAGTTTGTGCAAAAGCCTTTTAATTTAATGTAATCAAATTTATCTAGTTTGGTTTTTTACAGTGTTCTCTATCTCTTCCTTGCTCCCCTTTACAGAGATCTGTCAGGTAAACTAATCCTTGTTCTGCTAATTTACTTGTAATATTGCCTTTTATGTCCAAATCTTGCACCTATTTTGATCTTATCTTTATATAGGTGTGAGATGTTGGTCTAATCCTGGGTTCTGATAAACTATATTCAAGTATTCCCAGCAGTTTTTATTGAAGAGTGAATTCTTATCCCAGAAGCTGGACTCTTGGATTTATCAAACAACAGATAATTTCCTGCTGTTTCTCTTGCACCTAATCTATTCCACTAGTCCACCACTATTTCTTAGCCAGTACCAGACAGTTTTGATGACTGATGCTTGATAATATAATTTTAGATCTGGTAAGGTTAAGCCACCTTCTGTTGTATTTTTTTTTCATTAAGTCCTATGATATTCTTGACTTTCTGTTTCTCCATATGAATTTAGTTACATTTTTTTCTAGCTCATTAAAATAATTTTTTGGAAGTTTGATTGTTATGGTACTAAATAAGTAGTTAGGTAGTTTAGTTTAGGTAGAATTGTCATTTTTATTATATTAGCTCTGTCTATCCATGAGCAGCTTATACTTGTCCAGTTATTTAGATCTGATTTTATTTGTGTGAAAAGTGTTTTATGGCTGTTTTCATAGTTTCTGAGTCTGCCTTAGCAGGTAGGCTCCCAAGTATTTTATGTTGTCAGATATTATTTTTTTTTATTTCTTAGGGGTTTTTTTTGCAAGGCAATGGGGTTAAGTGGCCTACCCAAGGCCACAGAACTAGGCATTTATTAAGTGTCTGAGGCCAGATTTGAACTCAGGTACTCCTGACTCCAGGACCAGTGCTCTATCCATTGTGCCACCTAGCTGTCCCCAGAAGTTATTTTAAATGGGATTTATCTTTCTAACTCTTGCTGCTGTATCTTGTTAGTGATATATATACATACATACATATATGTATGTATGTATATATATGCTTTGTGGTTTTATTTTACATCCTGTGACTTTGCTAAAGTTGCTAATTGTTTCCAGTGGTTTTTTTAGATGATATTTTACAGTTCTCCAGGTATACCATCATATCATCTGCAAAGAGTTAGTTTTGTTTCTTCCTTCCCAATTCTAATTCCTTCAATTTCTTTTTTTTCTCTTATGCTAAAACTAACATTTCTAATACAAAATTGAATAGTAGTGGTTGATAAAGAACATCCTTATTTCACCCCTGATCTTAGTGGGGATGCTTCTAGCTTATCCCCATTGAATATAATGCTTGCTGATGGTTTCAGATAGATACTGCTAATCATTTTAAGGAACACTCCATCCATTTCTATGCTCTCTAATGTTTTCAGTAGGAATGGGTGCTGTGTTTTGTCAATGGCTTTTCTAGCATCTATTGAGATAATCATATGATTTCTGTTAGTTTGTTATTTATATTGTCAATTATGCTGACAGTTTTCCTAATACTGAACCAACCCTGCATTCCTGGACTAAATCCTGCTTGGTCATAGTGTATTTTTCTAATGATAAATTGCTGTAATGAGTTTCCTAATATTTTATTTAAGATTTTTGCATCCATATTCATTAGGGAAATTGGCCTATAATTTTTATTTCTCTCTTTTTGACTCTTTCTGGTTTAGGTATCAAAGAGTTAGTCAGAGTTCTGTCTTCACCTATTTTTGCAAATAGTTTATATAGAATTGGAATCAATTGTTTCTTCATTGTTTTATAGAATTTACTCATGGATCCATCTGACCCTGGAGATTTTTTCTTAGGGAGTTTATTGATGGCACATAGCATTTATTTTTCTGGAAGCCAAGATGGCGGCATGAAGCTAATGTGCTTCCTAGAGCTTTCCCTATCAATGATAAATGAAACCTCTACTCTGACATTCAAACTACAGATCCCACTGATAAAAAGAAAAGATTCAAAGAAGTTTTCAACTGTAGACATCTTGGAGGATCTTCAGTGAAGGTCTATCTCTTTGGGGGGAAAAGGGAAGTAAAGCCCAGGAAGTGGGAGAGTGGGAAAGCCAGCAGGAGGCTTTTATTCACAGTGCAAGCCAGGTACCAACAGATTAACAACAGCAGCTAGATAGCAAGCCAGCAGGGAAGATTCAAACCTTAAACAAAGTATGAATCCTGGGAATACTAGAATAAAAGACAGGACTGGGTCTGGAACAAACCACTGCTAAGTCAGAACCTGGACATAAACGAGGAAAAATCCTCTGCAAAAGCAAGGCCTGGATTGCATAGGCAATATCTTAGCCAACAAGCCAGGGATAAGACTGTAGCCCCAGCCAAAAGTAAAAAGAGATTGGATCAATACTTCCTATACCCCAGGAGCAGAGGTAAAACTACAAAGATGAGCAAAAATGCTAAAAGAGAGCTCACTACAGAAAACTACTTTCTAAACAAAGGTGATAACATTGCTATGTCAGAAGAAGAAAGCAGTGAAAAAATCACTTACATGGGAAGTATCAAAACAGTCTATAAATTGGACTCAAATACAAAAGCTCATCAAAGAACTTAAAAAAGAATTTAAAAACCAAAGAAGAAAAATGGAAAAAAAGAAATGAGAAACATGCATGAAAATTATGAAAAAAATCGACCAAAGAAATCAACTCTGTTAAAAATAAAAATAACCAACTGGAAAAGGAAACACAAAAACTAATTGAAGAAAATAAAACACTAAAAATTAGAATTGAACAAATAGAAATCAATGAATCTACAAGCCTATATGATTCCATCAAACAAAACAAAAAGTCTGAAAAAATTGAAGAAAACATAAATGACCTTTTAGGGAAAACAAATGACCTGGAAAATAGATCCATAAGAGACAATCTAAGAATCATTGGACTATTAGAAAGCCTAGATCAAAAAAGAACTGGAAAACATCATGAAGGAAATAATAAGGGAAAAACTGTCCAAATCTACTAGAACAAGATAACAATGCAACCATTGAAAGAATCCACAGAACCCCTCCAGAAAGAGACCCCAGTATAAAAATTCCAAAGGCTAATATAGCTAAATTCCAGAAATCTCAAATAAAGGAGAGAATATTGCAAATAGCAAAAAGAATAAAATTCAAATACAAAGGAAACACAATTATACTCACAAAGGACCTGTGAACTTCAGCATTAAAGAATAGGAAGAACTGAAATACCATATATCAGAGAGCAAAGGACCTGGAATTACAACCCAGAATGTACCCTACAAAATTCAGCATATACTTTCAGGGAAAACAGATGGATGTTCAATGAAATAGAAGATTTCCAGAATTTCCTGAAACAAAAGCCAGAACTGAACAGAGAATTCAATCTCTAAATACATAACTCAAGAGTTAGTTGCATTAAAAAGATAAATGAAAACAGAAAGAGAATAAACAAAACAAAACAAATGTTGGTCAAGACTAGCAAATTATTATACAACACTAAAATGGAAGATATAACACTTCTACTTCTTTAGTACTTTACTTCTCTTAGAATAATTAAAGGATATAATATAATTGAAGGGAATGGACTTAAAGGATATAGATATGGTTGGTTCTTGTCCATTGAAGAGGTCCTCTCTGACATGTTCGAAATAAAAAGCCTAATGAAAAGCATGGGTGTTATCTTTAAATTTAAGTGTCTCATTATCCTTTACATATTTTAAATCTATTGTGCTTAGCACCTTGTCTAATGAGGGAATCATAAATTGTGAAGACCTGAGTTAGTGGTTTTGTAACTTATAATCATTTGGAAAGTTCTCAGGTGAGCCTTCCAGAGCCTTCCAGTACTTAGAGATTTTAAGATTCTTATGTTTTTAGTTTTTTTCAAGGCAAATAGGGTTAAGTGGCTTGTCCAAGGCCACACAGCTAGGTAATTATTAAGTGTCTGAGTACGGATTTGAACCCAGGTCCTCCTGACTCCAGGGCTGGTGCTTTTTCCACCTAGGTGCCCCAGATTTTAAGATTCTTGCAATTAATTAGAACGGGCTTTGACTTAACCCATGCTTCACTAGAGAGGGTAGGGCAAAATGTGATAGGTCTGGGGGTAGGGGCACAAATAGCTCAAGAATTTATATGGCTTTGGATGACACTTTGGCTCATCAGGAGGACTGTGTGTACTTGAAAGATACTTGGAAAGGGGATAAAGTAAAAATGATTATAATTATAATTTGATGTAATTTGAGACAATGCTGCTATCAAGCAATCAAGCAAATAATCTGTGATGATAACTTGATAACAATATGAGCTTATCAAACAATTAATTAATCAAGCTATGATTGATGATACCTGATTACTAGTACTAGCGCAATAAATAGCACCAAGGGAAGAGGCAAAAAAGATTTATAATTTTAGAGGGGGGAAAAAAAGAATGTGAAAGCTGAATAAATTCTATTCAATAGATTTAGCCAAGAGAGGGAATAAAATATATTCCCACTTGGGTTTAAAAATTTACCCTAATCTATAGGAAAGGGAAAAATAAGAGAAGACAGAACTGATAAAGGGAAGGTGAAGGTATAAGTGAAAATAAACTGAAAGTTAAATTTTCAAAAGAAACGTCAAAGGGGAAAGGTAGTAAAAATTTTGGTTAGGAGGAATAAGAGAAAAGATAAGAAAAATATAAATGCAGAAAGATAGCATGGAGGGAAATACAGAATTATTAATCTTAATCGTTAATATAAATGGGATGAACAGTCTCATAAAACAGAAACAGATCAAAGAATGAACTGAAAACAAGAATCCTACAATATGTTGTTTACAAGAAAATATTTGAAGCAGAGAGATACACACAGGGTAAAGGTAAAAGGTTGGACCAAAATATATTATGCCTCAGCTGAAGTAAAATTTTCAGGAGTAGGAGTAATCTCAGATAAAGTAAAAGCAAAAATCAATCACATTAAAAAGGGATAAGAAAGGCAGCTGGATCTTCTTAATTTTTTTAAATTTATTTAAGGTAATAGGGTTAAGTGACTTACCCAATATCACACAGCTAGCTAATTATTTAGTGTCTGGGGATGGATTTGAACTCAGGATCTCCTGACTCCAGGGCCATTGCTCTATCCACTGTGCCATCTAACTGCCCCCCAAAACTGCATCTTCTTAAAAGACACCCTTGGTAATGAAGCTATATCATTATTAAACATGCATGCACCTAATGGTATAGCATCCAAATTCCTAAAAGAAAAATGGAGTGAATTACAAGGAGAAACAGACAGCAAAACTTTAATAATGGGGTCCTCAGTCTCCCTCACTTGGAACTAGATAAATCTAACAACAAAATAAACCAGAAGGAAGTCAAGAAGGTTAATGAAATCTTAGAAAACTTAGATATGATAGACTACTGGAGAAAACTTAGTGGGGATAGAAAAGAATCTACCTTTTATTCAGGAGTACATGGAACCTATACTAAAATTGACTCTGTAGTATGGCATAAAAACTTTATAATCAAATGCAGAAAGGCAGAAATAATAAATATACACATATCAGAAAATAATGTAATAAAAATTGCAGGTAATAAAGGGTCATGGAAAGATAAACCAAGAACTAATTGGAAATTAAATAACTTTATCTTAAATAATGAGTGGACCAAACAGCAAATAATAGAAATAATCAGTAATTATATCCAAAAATTATAATAATGAGACATCATACCAAAATTTATGGGATGCTGCCAAAGCAATTTTGAGGGGAAATTTATACATCTCTAAATGCCTATATACATAAAATACAGAAAGGGGAGATCAATGAAATAGATATGCAACTAAAAAAATAGGAAAAGAATAAATTATAGATCACCAATTAAATACAAATTAGAAATTCTGAAAATCAAAGGAGAGATTAATAAAATTGAAAGTAAGGAAATAATTGATCTCATAAATTAAACTAAGAGTTGTTTGTAATGAAAAAAGCCATTAAAATAGACAAACCTTTGGTTAATCTGATTTTTAAAAAACGAAAGAAGATAACCATATTATCTGTATCAAAAATGAAAAGGGCAAACTAGACACCAATGAGGAGGAAATTAAAGACATAATTCAGAGCTACTTTGCCAAACTGTATGACAATAAATTTGATAACCTGAAATTGTTGAATATTTACAAAAATATGAACTCCCTAGAATAATAGAAGATTAAATAAATTACTTAAATAACCCTATTTCAAAAAAAGAATTTGATGAAAACTATCCTATGAAAAAGTCTCCAGGTCCAGATAGATTTATAAATGAATTCTACCAGACATTTAAGGAACAATTAATTCCTATTCTATATAACTATTTAAAAAATAGGAGAGGAAGGAGTTCTGCCAAACTGATTTTATGACATTAATATGGTGCTGATACCCAAACCAGGATGAACCAATACAAAGAAAATTATACACTAATGTTCTTAATGAATATTGATGAAAAATCTTAAATAAAATTTTATGAATGAGACTACAGCAAGTTATTACTAGGATAATACACCATGGTCAGATAGAATTTATACCAAGTAAGCAAGGATGGTTCAACATTAGGAAAACATTAAACAAATTAAACATATCAATAACAAAACTAACAGAAATCATGATTATCTCAGTAGATGTTGAAAATGCCTTTGATAAAATACAATATTCATTCTTATTAAAAGCACTAGGAATAGGGGTGGAGCCAAGATGGCAGCATGAAGGCAAGAATTTCATGAAACTCATTCCCCCAAAAACTCCAAAAGTCATCAAATTATTACTCTAGCCAGAATGTGGGGTAGAACCCACAGAAAGACTGAGTGATAACAATTTCCCAGTCTAAGAAAACTTAGAATTTCCACAGGAAGGGTCTGTTTCACTGGGACTGGGGGTCGGAAAGAGCCCCAGGCTGCAGCCACAGCACAGCTGTGCCAGGCACCTGGGTTCATGGTACAGACTTCTTGGCCCAGGGAATCACTGGGGACAGCTGGATGGGGTGATGAGAGAACTCTGCCACACCAGAGTGGAGTGCCAGACTCAGACCTGCACTGCAGTGAATCTGCAGTGGGAATCAGCAGAGCCACCCAGTACTTCCAGAGAAACCAGTCCACATATAGTAAGGGTGTTGGGGGAGATTGCAGAGTTCTCTCTGCTCTCCCTGGGGCAGGACTCAACTGTTTACCCACACTCAGATCCAGGTTGCAGTTTGGGCTCCCACACCACCATAGCTCCCACACCACTGCTCCAGGGCAGAGGGGAAGGCCTGTGGTCATCCACATTCGAGAGTACCAGCAAGAGAGCAGTCAGAGACTCTCATAAGACCTTGGAGAAATTTCAGTCCTTGTGGGTTGTCCCCAAAACTCCCAAAGCCTTGGAAGTGCAGTAAATCAGTCATGGCCTGAGGAAATGGGCAAACAACAGAAAAAGAAGAATCTGACAATAGAAAATTACTTTGGTCTCAAGAAGAAACAAAATTCATACTGAAAAGATGACAAAGTTGAAGCTTCTGTATCCAAAAACCTCTGAGAGAAATAGAAAATGAGCTCAGGCTATGGATGAGCTGAAAAAAGACTTTGAAAAGCAATTAAGGGAGGTAGAGGAAAAATTGGTTGAAGAAATGAGAGCAATGAGGATAAATCATGAAAACCAAGTCAACAGTTTGGTGAAAGAAATACAAAAAAACCTGAAGAAAATAATATATTAAAAACCAATTTAGGCCAAATGGAAAAAGGAACACAAAAAGGAAAATGAGGAGAAGAATGCCTTAAAAAACAGAACTGGGAAGCTGGAAAAAAGAGATAAAAAGCTCTCTGAAGAAAATAACTTCTTCAAATACAGAATGGAACTAAAGGAAGCTGATGACTTTGTGAAAAAATCAGAAGAAATAAAACTATTTCAGAAAAACAAAAATAGAAGAAAATGTGAAATATCTCATTGGAAAAACAACTGACCTTGAAAACAGATCCAAAAGAGATAATTTTAAAATTATTGGGCTACTTAAAAGTCATGACCTGGAAAATAGTCTAGACTTCATTTTTCAAGAAATAATACAGCAAAATTGCCCTGAGATCTTAGAAGTAGAGAGTGAAATAGAAATTGAGGGAATTCACTGGTCACCTCCCAAAAGAGATCCCAAAAGAAAAACTTTCAGGAATATTATAGCCCAATTCCAAAACTCCCAAATCAAAGAGAAAAATATTAAAAGCTGCCAGAAGCAATCAATCCAACTACTGTGGCTCAATAGTCAGGATTACACAGGATCTGGCAGTGTCTACTTTAAGGGCTTGTAGGGTTTGGAATGTGATATTCCAGAAGGCAAAAATCTTGATTTACAACTAAGAATCAAACATCCAACAAAACTGAACATCCTCTTTCAGGTGAAAAGATGGACTTTCAGTGAAACTGAAACTTTCACACTTTCCTATTGAAGCAATCAGAGCTGAACAGAAAGTTTTATTGCCAAGTACAGGACTCAGTTGAACCATAGAGGGGGTGGATGAGGACTAACTATTAGGAACTTAATGATGTTGTACTACTTGTATTCCTTCATGGGAAGAAGATACTGATAACTCTTATGAATTTTCTCATAAGAGCAGTTAGAAGGAGCATATATAGACAAGGCAAAGAAGGAGCTGAATATAAGGGTATAATATAGTAAAAAGATGGAGTCAATGGGTGATAAAGAAAAGTACTGGGAGGAAGAGAAAGGAGAGGAAGAATGGCTAAGATATTTCACATAAGAGTCAAGAAAAAATTTTTACAATGGAGTAGAAAAGGGGAAGGCAAGGGTGCATGAGTGAGCCTTCATTCTCATCAGAAATGGCTCAGAGAGGAAATAACATACACACTTAATAGGGTATAGAAATCTATCTTACTCTAGAGGAAAAAATGAGAGGAAAGGGATGAGAGAAGGGGGAATGGGGGGGTAAGGGGGAGTAGGTGATAGAAGAGAGGGAAGATCATGGGAGAGGGTACTCAGAAATAACACACTTCTGAACAGGGACAGGATGAAAAGAAAGAGAGAATGGAATATATGATAGTGGGAAGGAATAGAATAGAGGGAAATACACCTAGCAATAGCAACTATGGGAAAATAGTGAAGAAACTTCTCTGGTGGATATAATAGGGGAGGCAACTCATCCCAGAGACAGAGCCATTGGAATCTGAACACAGACTGAAGTACGCTTTTTTTTTCTCTCTCTCTTTATCACTATTCTTGAGGTTTCTCATCTTTTTGTGGGGAGGTCATGTTTACTATCACAACATAATTATTGTAATAACATAAAATAAGTAAACCAAAAAAATTATGTTCATATTTTTAAAAACACTAGAAATAAATGGAGTTTTCCTTAAAATAATAAATGGTAACTATATAAAACCATCAACAAATATTATGTGTAATGGGAATCATCTCAGATCATTTCCAATACAATATAGTATTAGAAATGCTAGCTGTAGCAATAAGAGAAGAAAAAAAAACTGAAGGAATCAGAATTTTCAATGAGGAAGTAAAGCTTCTACTCTTTGCAGATGATATGATGGTATACTTAGACAACCCGAGAAAATCGTCTAAAAAAGTCCTTGAAACAATTAACAAATTCAGCAAACTAGCAAATATAAAATACACCATACAAATCATCAATATTTCCATATATGAAAAACAAAGGCCAAGAACAAGAGGTAGAAAAAGAAATTCCATTTAAAGTAACTATAGACAACATTAAATACTTGGGAATCTACCTCCCAAGACAAACCCAGAAACTGTATAAATAAAATAAAGCACTTCTAACCCAAATAAAGTCAGATCTAAATAATTAGAAAAATGTCAATTTCTCATGGTTAAGTTAAGCTAATATAATCAAAATGACAATTCTACCGAAATTAAATTACTTATCCAGTGCCATACCAATCAAACTACCAAATAACTTCTTTACTGAGCTAGAAAAAAATAATAACAAAATCCATTTGGAGGAACAAATGGTCAAGAATAGCAAGGGAAGTGATGGAAAAAAATGTAATGGAAGGTGACCTAGCTCTATCCGATCTAAAATTGTACTATAAAGCTGAAGTCATTAAAACCATCTGATACTGGTTAAGAAATAGAGTGATGGATCAGTGGATTAGGATGGACACAAAAGAAACCTCAGGTGATGACTACAGCAGTCTAGAATTTGACATATGGGAAAAGAAATCACTATTTGACAAAAATTGTTGGGAAAACTGGAAAATAGCATGGCAAAACAAGTCATAAATCTACATCTCACAGTCTTTAACAAAATAAGGTCAAAATGGGTACAGGATTTATATATAAAAAGTGATACCATAGATAAATTAATAGACCAAGAAATACACCATCTATCAGATCTATGGAAAGTGTGTGAATTAGAGTACATTATAAACTGCAAAATGAATGATTTTGACTATATTAATTACAAGGAAAGCAGAAATCTGGGAAACAATCTTCAAAAGTAGGAGTCCTAATAAAGGTCTTATTTCTAAAATATAGAGAGAATTACATCAAATTTTAAAGTCACAAGTCATTCCCCAATTGATAAATGGTCAAAGGATATGAACAGACAGTTTTCAAATGTAAAAATTAATGCTTTATATTGTCATATGAAAAATACTCCAAGTCATTATTTATTAGAGAAATGCAAATTAAAACAAAAATGACGGATCATGTCACATCTATCAGATTGGCCAAGATGAGAAAAAGGGAAAATGAGCAATGTTGGAGAAATTGTGAGAGGATTGGGACAATGATACATTTCTGGTTGAGCTGTGAATGGATCCAACCTTTCTGAAGAGCAATATGGAAATATGTCCAAAGAGCAATAAAACTGTTCATACCCTTTGACCCAACAATTTCAATTCTAAGTTTATATCCAGAAGAATTTATTAAAAAAAAAGGGAAGAGTCCTATATATTCCAAAATATTCATAGCATCTCTTTTTTGTAGTGGAAAAATTTGGAAATTGAGGGGATGCCTATCAATTGGGCAATGGCTAAACAAATTATGGTACATGAATACTATGGAATGCTATTGTTCTCTAAGAAACCATAAATAGGGGCGGAGCCAAGATGGCAACAAGAAGGGATCCAGTCTTAGGAGCTCTCTGATAAAACTCATAGACTAAGGACTCTAACTAAACTTTTGAGAGACAGAACCCACAGAGGGACCCAGTGAGGCAGTTCTCCTACTCAAGGTAACCTGGAAAAGAGCAGAAAGACTCTGCTCCCCGGGGTTGGAGGGGCGGCCTGCTGGAGGGGTGGCCCGCCAGAGCGAAAGAACTTCAGCCTCCCGGAGGCAGCCCCAGGGCACTGGGGGTCTCAGCTCACAGCAGCGGGGGAGTCTCCTGAGCTGCACCCAGAGGAGCACCGGGCAAAAAGTGGGGGAACAGCGAAGGACCTCTGCCAGAGCAAGCACATGTAGCTCAGCACTCAGGGCACACAGCAAGCAGCTTGGTCTTTGGGCAGCCCAGATAAGGAAACAGAAGCAGGCATAGCCTGTAAGCAGGAGCCCCCAGGGCATGAGCCCATTGAGCTGAGGGAGGGGAGTGAAGAGAGAGAGTGCAGAGCTCTGTCCTCTGCCCTGGAACAGGACTCTGGGGCTCTGACCACATTCAGATCCTGACTGCAGTCTAGGCCCCCCCATAGAACAGCAGGGCCCTCCCCCCACCTCAGCCCCGTGGTAGAGGGGGGCGCTTATGGTCATTCACAGACCAGGAGGGAGGACAGAGCCTCACACACTGAGACCCTTGTGGGAGTGTCCCAAAAGATCAGCAAGCACCCCAAAACCAGGCCCAGGCTGGGAAAATGAGCAAGCAGAGAAACAAAAGGAAGACTATTGAGAAATATTTTGCAAATGAGCCCAAGAAGGATTAAAATACTCAGTCTGAAGTTGAGGAAGCACAAGCTCCTGCACCTAAAGACTCCAAGAAAAACAGAAATTGGGCTCAGGCTATGACAGAGCTCAAAAAAGACTTTGAAAATCAAATGATGGAGTTGGAAGAAAAACTGGGAAAAGAAATGAGAGAGATGCAGGAAAAACATGAAAATGAAGTCAGCAGCCTAGTCAAGGAAATAAAAAAAAATGCTGAAGAAAATAGCATGCTAAAAACCAGCTTAGGTCAAATGGATAAAAAGTTATTGAGGAGAAGAATGCTTTAAAAAACAAAATTGGCCAGATGGAGAAAGAGATAAGAGATAAGAAATAAGAGATAAGAGATAAGAAAACTCTCTGAGGAGAACAAATCCTTCAGACAAAGAATAGAATTCAGGGAGATTGATGAATTTACCAGAAATCAGGAATCAATACTTCAAAACCAAAAAAATGAAAAATTAGAAGAAAATGTGAAATATCTCATTGAAAAAACAACTGATATGGAAAGCAGATTTAGGAAAGATAATTTAAAAATTATTGGAATACCTGAAAGTCATGATCAGGAAAAGAGCCTTGACATCATTTTCAACGAATTACTACAGGAAAATTGCCCTGATATGCTAGAAGCAGAGGGCAAAATAGAAATAGAAAGAATCCACCAATCCCCCTGAGAAAGAGATCCCAAAAAACCAACCCCTAGGAATATCATAGCCAAGTTCCAGAACTCCCAAGTCAAGGAGAAAATATTACAAGCAGCCAGAAGGACACAATTCAAATACTGTGGAGCTGCAGTCAGGATCACACAGGACTTAGCAGCAACAACATTGGAAGTTCATAGGGCTTGGAATAGAATATACCTGAAGGCAAAAGAGCTTAGAATGCAGCCAAGAATGAACTACCCAGAAAGGCTGAATGTTCTCTTCCAGGGGAAAAGATGGACTTTCAATGAACCAGGGGAATTTCAAATGTTCCTTTTGGAATGGCCAGAGCTGAACAGAAGGTTTGATCTTCAGATACAGGACTCAGGTGAAGCATGGAGATTGGAGGAGAGGGAGGAAATATGAGGGACTTACTGAGGATGAACTGCATGTATTCCTGCATAGAAAAATGACACTAATAATACTCATATGAACCTTCTCAGTTAATAGAGCAGGTAGAGGGAGCTTTTATAGTTGAAGCATAGGAGAAAGCTGAATTCAAAGATAAAATATGGTGTAAAAATGGAGTTAATAGAAAAAAAGGGAAATGTAATGGGAGAAAGAAAAAGGAGAGGGGGAATAGGCCAAGATATTTCATATAAGACTTTTCTTTATTATAATGAGCTATTGCAATGATTCGGAAGGGGGAGGCAAGGGGGAATGAGGGAACCTTTGCTCTCATCAGAGATGGCTAGGAGAGGAAACAGCATATATGCTCAATGGGGTATAGACATCTGGAGTAAGAAGGAGGGGGGGCAGGGCGAGGGGGTGGGGAGGTGATTGATGGAGGAGAGGATGGACCATGGGGGGAGAGTAGTCAGATATAACACATTTTCTTTTTTACTTCTTGCAAGGGGCTGGGATCGGAAGGCCTTCCCAGGATCATAGGGCCAGGTGGATTCTGGGCCTAAGGGGGGGTATGGGGGCTCAGGGCTTCTTGGCCCCAAGACCAGGGAATCTGTCTGCTGTGCCACTCAATGACCCTACAGCAGAGTCAGAGTGAAAGGAGAGAGAAAATATAGTACATGGTAGTGGAGAAATAAGAAAGGAGGGAGTTGCGATCAGCAATGGCAATATTGGAAAAATATGGAAGTAACCTTTGTAATGGACTTATAATAAAGAATGTGATCCACCCGTGACAGAGTTGTTGGTGTTAGAACAAAGACTGAAGCACATTTTTTGTTATTATTATTTGGGGGAGGGTGCAGGGCAAGTGGGGCTAGGTGGCCTGCCTGGGGCCACATAGCAGGGTGATCTTTCGGTGTCTGGGGCTGGATTTGGACCCAGGTGCTCCTGGCTCAAGGGCCAATGCTCTGTCTGCCACCTACCCACCCCTACTATTATTAATATTTTATTTTATTTTGTGTCTTTTTTTTTCTTCTTTTTGGTTTTTGCAGGGCAGTGGGAATTGGGTGGCTTGCATGTCACACGACTGGGTTATTGTTGGGTTTACGAGGCTGGATATGGGCTCAGGTGCTCGTGGCTCCAGGGCTGGTGCTTTGTCCATTGCGCCACCTGGCCATACCTACAATTATTACTATTATTTTTTTATTTTAATTTTTTTCTCTCCCCTTTACTTTTTTCGCTCAAGCAAGTCTATCTATATTCATGGGGGGAGGGGTATTTTGTTTACTTGTAAACAAGAATATTTTATTAATGTAAAAATAACATTTGTACAAAATGAGAATAAAAAGGTTAAAAAAAAAGAAACCATAAATAGTAGGACTCTAGAGAAGAATGGAATGACATATAGGATCTTATGCTGAGCAAAGGGAGTAGGACCAAGAGAACAATGTACACATCAACAACATTGTGAGATGATCAGCCTTGATGGAAGCAGCTCCTCTCAGCAGTTTAGAGAGCTAGGACAACTGTATTAGACTGGTTATAGACAATGTTATCCATATCCAAAGAAAAAAAGCAAAAGAAACCAAAACACACAAAAAACCCTAACTTCAGAATCTGATGAACACTTTATAAAAATTATCTCTTATTTATCTCTGTCCCTTACTCCTAATTCCTCGTACTAAAAATAACTATTCTGTAAACATGTTTATCAAAAATATATATGTAAAGTGCTAACCTGACTGTTTGTTGTTGGAGTGGAGGAATGGGAAGGGAAGGTGGAAGAAAATTTTGTAACTTAAAAATGTACATGTGCATATGGACAAAAATGAATGAATAAATAAATAAAATATAGACATTCAAAAGAGGTCATGCTACTTAGGCATTTCTCTCTTCAATTAACCTGGGGAAATTTACATTTTTGTAACTATTCATCCATTTCACCTAGATTATTATTGGCATACAGTTGGGCAAAATCATCCTGAATTATTATATTAATTTTCTCCTCATTGGTGGTGAATTCACCATTTCATTTGTGATACTAGCAATTTGGTTTTCTTCTTTTTTTAAAAAAAAATCAAATTAACCAAAGTTTTATCTATTTTATTGCTTTTTTTCATAAAAACAATTCTTGGTTTTACTTATTAGTTCAGTAGTTTTCTTGCTTTTGATTTTATTAATTTCTCCTTTAATTTCCAGAACTTCTAATTTGATATTTAATTGGGGGTTTTTAATTTGTTCTTTCTCAACTTTTTTAGCTGCATGCTTATTTCATTGATTTCTTCTTTCTCTATTTTATTCATGTAAGCTTTTAGAGATATAATATATTCTCTAATGACTATTTTGGGTGTATCCCACAAGTTCTGGTGTGTTATTTCATTATTGTCATTATCTTGAATGAAAGCATTAATTCTTTGTTTTGTTATTTGATCCACTCATTCTTTAAAATGAGGTTACTGAGTTTTTAATTAGTTTTGGGTCTATCTCTCCATGGCCTTTTATTAAATATAATTTTCATTGCAAAATGGTCTGAGACGGATGCATTCAATATTTCTGCTTTTCTGTATTTGATTATAAGGTTTTTAATTCCCTAATACATGGTCAATTTTTGTGTAGATGCCATGTTCTGCAGAAAAAAAAGGTATATTCTGATCTATCCCCCATTCAATTTTCTCCAAAGTCTATCATGTCTAAGTTTTCTAATACTCTATTTATCTCCTTATGGTTAGATTTATCTAATTCTGAGAGAGGGATATTAAGGTTTCCTACCAGCAGAGTTTTGCTGTCTGTCTTCCTGTAATTCATTCAGCTTCTCCTCTAAGAATATGGATATTATACCATGTGGTGCATACATATTTAGTACTGATATTATTTATTGTCTATAGTAACTTTTAGGAGGATATAGTTTCTTTCCATATCTCTTTTAATGAGATCTATTTTTGAAGCTACTACTACTACTACTACTACTACTACTACTACTACTACTATACTATTACTACTACATTAGTACTTCATTTGCTTTTGCTACTACCAATAATTCTACTTTTATTACTACTACTATTAGAAATGCAGTATAGTACAGTAAAAAGAGAGCTGGTTTTGATGTTGGTGACTTGGTTTTGAATATGAGCTTTGTAACTTGCTAAATATGTATCCTTGGTCTAATAAGTACCTCTCTACTTCCAACAAATTGTATATTATTTGTATATGACATTTTAGATGCATCTATATTTTATACCTAGCTATTTCTGGGGCCTCCAGCAGAAGCCAGTGGCAATTGACAAAGAATTAATGTATGAGATTTATAATCGTGACACTGGGAGAGAGAGGACCACAAATATTTTTCTTAGCCTTGCCTTTGACTTCCTTTATGATGTCATGTGGCCTCAATGATCATATGTTGCCAAAACTTTCTCTTAGTTCACCAGAAAAAAAGGTTGAATGTTCAGTAATGACATAATTACAGAAACCCCATGAAGAACTTTTTATGATAAGATCATTAAGAGTTACTTTCTGAAGGCTGATAATGAATGCACATGTACTACTCATTTAAGACTAAACATAGATTGTTTATTCATAGCTTTCAGATGGTCCAGTAACTCTTAACTAATCTGTCCTTTATCACTTTTGAGATCAATTGTTTTTGATATGAAATAACATATAATCTTTCCCTTTTTTTAGTCTTTGAACTTTGTTTTAATATTTCTTGTCTATTGGAGTAACCAACTTCAACTTGGTCCATTTTATTGTTTTAAATTGCTTTTTCATTTATCTGTTCATATATTTTATAAGCATTATTTTTCTCTTCTACTGCCTCTCCCTTTTGAACAATTTAAAATCATGCAAAAAATAAAAACCATCAAAAATATGCATAGTTTAACAAAACAAATTCCCACATTGGATATATACAAAAATGTTTCATTTTTTCATTTTAAATCAATTATCTTTCTGGTAGATGTTAGATAGTATGCTTCATCTTCAGTCTTGATATATCATGAGATCACTAAAAGTTTTAAAGTTTTTCCAAAGTTTTCTTTCTTTACAATGGCAGTATTTGTAATGCTTGGTCCCTTTTCTTCCATTATGCTATTGTCATTGAATACACTGTTGTGCTAGTTTTTTTGCTTCATTCTATGAATTTCATCTGAAACTGTTCATTCTGTCATTTCTTATAGCATGATGATATTCAATTACATTCAGGTACCTTAATTTGTTTAGCCATTCCCTAATAGGTAGGCAAATTCTTAATTTCCAGTTTAGGGCCACTATGAAATGAATTTATATATATATATATATATAATATATATGTATATATATATATATATATACATATATATATATATATATATATAATTATATGTTTTTTCTTATTTCCTTGATCTTTTCAGGATATAGACCCAGTATTCACATAGCTGGGTCAAAGGTGATACACAATTTTGAAACATTTTGGATACCACTCCAAATTCATTTATAGGCTAACTTGGTCCATTTTAATTTCCAAAGAATCCATTACTTGAATGATATTTGATACTTCTTGTTAGTTTTCTTTCAAAATATTTCTTCCAACTTTCTCACTCCTTTTCTATTTTTATACTAGTACTTAGCTTTTTTATAAAATCATTTTTAATTCAACAACAAAACCATTTGCTTTTTTCTAGGAATTCTAAGTGATGTTTTGATCAAGATATACTTTTCTTTGAGGTTTTAATTGAAGTTATTTTAGAATCTTTCTCTTCTTAGCAATACAGTTGTAGATTACTGTTTTCAATCCCTGTCCAGTACCTGGAATACTCTGTTGATTAAATGACAGAATTACAGGTTCCCCTTTGATCTAATCTTCTGACCTAATTCCTAATCTACAAGCCTCAACCTGGGTAAAATATTGAACCCAAGACATCTTCAGGATCAGTGTCATACAACTGCTGATTATTTCTGTTCCTGCTTCTTGCCCTAGTACATAGCCTTGAGCCTACTACTATTCATTGCCTATATGAGTATAGGTTTGCTCTGTGCTAGCTGGATTTGAGACATCTAGAATGACTCTAGGAGCCAGTTTCATCCTGTTCTTGCTATTATGGACAGTTTCAGGCTTAGTTCCAATGGATCTGCAATAGCAGAACTTCTTAGTTCAGTTCCATCTCTGAAGTAGAAGGTGTTATAAAGTAATTTTCAGGGTAGACCCAGTTACTAATGTCCTATAACTTTTGATGGTCTCTTTAGGGAGACCTCAACTGGAAAACAAGAGTGACAATGTAACTTTTGTTTAGATTTTCTGATCATGACTTAGTTTGGTGATCTTCCTAGGTCTTTGTTGAAATAGTTATGAGGTAAGAAGAGCTGGGTTGAACTGATTCCTTTTGCTCCACCATCTCTGCTGGTCTCTCCAAAATAGGGTCCGTGTGTGTGTGTGTGTGTGTGTGTGTGTGTGTGTGTGTGTGTAACTCTCTGGAAATGGTCAGACCACAAAATCTCCTGGAATTTATAGTTCTCAGTTTTGGAAGAGGAAAAAAAAAACTAACAGAAGAAATCTCTCAGATATCTTAAAGGTTTGAAAAAGTTCCATAACTTTCAAGACCTAGGAAGGGAGAAAAGATGACAGAAATGCCATTGCAGCTGCCCCACTAGGTTGGTAACCTGTGTCTTTCAGTTCCCTTCTCTAAAACCATGAGAAATGACCTCTACCAAGAAGCATGTTATTCAATTGTTTCATGTCTGACTTTGTGACTCCATTTGGGGTTTTCTTTGCAAAGGTATTGGAGTGGTTTGCTATTTCCTTTTCCAGCTCATTTTACATATGAGGAAGCTGTAACAAACAAGGTTAAATGATTTGTGCAGGGTCACACACTTAGAATTTGAAGACAAATTTGAACTCAGTTCTTCCTAACCACAGACCCAAAACTCTATCTGCTGTGCCACCTAGTGGTATGCTAGAGCCAACTCTAATCAACTTGTGAGAACCATTGTTAAATTGTCACTGTGAGAGCATTTATACCCAAGAAATAGAATCACTGCAAATCAAACCCTGATTGTTTTGTTGATTTTCTAGAATCATGAAAGTGTAAGGAATTTAGATTAAGCTTAAAAGTGGGTCTGTATACTTTTTTTTAAATCAGGAAGTCTAATTGTTATATATTTATTTACTAGCACATTCTTATATTTATTTACTAGCACAGCTCATTAAAAAGCATAATAAAATAAGACTCAGAGAATGAATTAATTTATCACCACACTAAAGGTCTGGAGGCCAAAGAACAATAATAACAATAAATAATAAAAACTATCATTCATGTATTGATTTAAATATTTATTTAGTATTTTATACTTCTTTACATATAAAACAATTTTTAGTATTCTTTTTAAAATTTTGAATTCCAAATTCTTTTCTCATCCTCTTTATTGAGAAGGCAAGGAATGTGATAGTTATTATATATGTGTGGTCATGTAAAACATATTTCTGTATTAGTCACACAGTAAAAGAGAGCATAAAACAATAAAAAAAAACTCAAGAAAAAATAAAGTTGAGAAAGTATGTTTCAATTTACTATTTAAAGATATAAAGCTGTAAAGTGCTTTACACCAATTTCCTTATTTGAGCCTTACAACACTCTCCACCTCTATATAAATGGACAATCTAGGATGGGAAAGTGATTCTACCTTCAGTTCTAGCACCAGTAATGGGAGTACTGAAATAAGCCACTTGAGAGGACCTGGCAAGCCCTACCCTGCCCTAACCTTAATTCCATTTGTACTTTTTAAAAATTTATTCAATTAAGAAGTAAACTGACTGTATTTAAGAAATACTTCTCACATCTGTGGTCACACTTGTCATGGAGTGCCAGGCTCTATGCTTTAAAGAGGTATGTATTATCTTATTTTATTCTTATAACAACCCCATGATATAGGCACTGTTATTATGCCCATTTTTAGTTGAAGAAACTGAGGCAAACAAGTTAATTGATTTGCCCAGAGAAACACAGCTAATGAGTCTCTGAGCCTAGATTTGAATTCAGGTCTTCCTGATTCCAGGCACAATATTCTATGGAACCATAGGAGCCATGAAAGAGAGAGATCAATTGCCAGTCCATTGTTCTACAATTTTCTCCCTAAATAGTGACATAAGTACAAATAATTTTATAACTACTCTTCTGAGTGCAGAATTATTATGAATGTAGGTCCTATTTTATAAATCTACCCCATAGACAAGAACCAATAATTTGACTTTTAATAGCATACATTAATTAACATATAAATATCATATATTAGCATTCAGCAACATATATCAAGCATTTTATGTCCCTAGCTAAGTTATGAGAATTATGTGGTATTCTTTGTGTCCTTCATTGTGCTAATAGTCATTCAGTAAATAATTGCCAGATGACTGATTGTCATTATTATTAACAATACCATAATTTATATCTGATCATCTGAATCTCATATAATCTTTGACAATACACAGATGCTTTTCCTTAGCAATGAGCCCCATCCCTCACAACATATTAAATGTATCCAATAATTTATTTTCTAGTTACACTTGTGTGGTTTTTAATATCTCTGAGATGTAAGATTATTCCAGTCATATTGGCTTTGTTCTCACCATTCCCTAGGTTTGTAAGCTGCCATGGAGCTTTAAGGGACTTCAGCTATCATCTAAACCAACTACCTTACTTTGCAGGTGAGGAAACTGAGTTTCAGAGAGGACAAGTGGTAATAAGTGTTAGAGCTGAGATTTGATTATATATTCACTATTTTTTTTTTTTACTGAAGCATAGTGCCTTCCTATTCATTTTCTTATGCTAAATTCCTGTATATTCTATGGAACCCAAGCATCTGGTCCACCAAAATTCTGGTCCTAGAACCTGAGCCATTAACATTTCCTCTCTAGACCTCAGCTTTTCATTTGGTGTATTTCTAAAGTTATTTAAAAAGCAAGCATTAGATTTACTTCTTTAAAACACACACATACACACACACACACACACACACACACACACACACACTCATACAAACATACACACATACTGCACCCTCACCCCCCTTTCCCTGTCCTCAACTCGCACTAAGATAGCAAATCACATGAAGACACAACCATGTCTTTTTGTAAGTGTTAGCCTCTCACAGGAAATAATAAATGTCTTTTAAATTGAATCAAATCAACTAGATACATGTTAAGTCTCTTGCTTTTTTTTGTATTTTTGAAATGATTTAATGCTCAAAAGAACATCACAAAAACAGAACAATCATTAGTCTCATTAACAAAGAAGCAATGCTGGAACAGGGATGTTTTCTCTACTACCATTAAACAGGAACATATAGTAAATAAATATGAATGAAGATGAAGACCTTAGGATTTGATGAATAGCCTGAAGTTTTATACAAAATACATCTATGACTTATCTCACATCAAGGGCAGCTAAATGGCACAGTGGATAGAGCACTAGCCTTGGAATCAAGAGGATAGGAGTTTGAATCCAGCCTCAGACACATACTTTGTTGTATGACCTTGGGTAAATTACTTAACTCTGATTGCCCTGCATCTAGGGCCATCTCCAGTCATTCTAAATCATATCTGGCACTGGACCCAGATGGCTCTGGAGGAGAAAATAAGACTAGTGACTTAGCCCAGTACCCCCTCAGTCAAATACATTTCATGTGCTTGCCATGGCATCACTTCCCTGATGTTGTGGTCTTCTTCAAAAATGAAAGAAAAACATTATTTTACAGTAATAATATTCTATGATACTTAAAGATGGGTATCATATTTATTGTTAATTTTATTGGTAAGCTGTTGTTTCAGATTCATTTAATGTATAACAAAAATAGCAATGACAACAAAAATTCCAGTGAATTGTTTGCAAATACTAAAGAGGTACTTTTGCCAAGTCAAAGGTGAGGGCTGGACAGAGAACAACCCTGCTCTCCTTTTTTCTCAGTATTTGCCAATGTTCCATTTATATTTTTATCTTCTCCTTTGGGTTATGATAAGAGGAGGCTATTATTTCTAAAGTCTGAAGTATGGGAAACAGAAATCCACAACCCAGCTGAACATCTGGATACTTTGTGAAACATTGGAAACTTCATTAACATTTTTGGGACCACTGGATCATGATCCTAAATGATTATCTGAAAATGTCAGTGAATAGAGCACCATTTTGTGCCAGTTATTCATCAACATCTTTTACAGTGTCTACTTCTTGAAAGCATTCTGGACTGATTAGTCAACCTTTGAAAGAAAGGAAATGATTTGAGTCAGTTTGATGTCACATTATGAAGCAGAATTTGAATTATTGTTGTTCATTCTTTGTTATCAAAAAGGACCAATGATATCAGGAAGGTAATGTCTTGACTTACAAGTGAATTGGATAAGTGAGGCAGAGCTATGAAAAATCACAGGAAATAATACTTGAGGTGAATCTTGAAGGGGTTAGGTGTTCCAAGAGGTAGCATCAATGAGAGAGATCATTCAAAGCATGGGGTAGGTGTGAGTAACCTAGGCAAAAGTTGGGAAATGCAATAGCATGTTCAGGGAATAAGAAGCAAATAGATAGAGACTAGTGTGCTGCCACCTACCTCAAAGGAAATATGACATACATAAGTTTGGAGTACCTATCCCAGATGTTCACATGAAACATTTGTGCCCAACCTGCGGCAGAGTATTCTGAGCTTGTATTGGTCTGATTATTATTGGTCTGATATTGTCTCAAATGCAGTGATGTCATTTTGATCTTCTTTGATAATGAAGGACAGGAACCAACCAGTGTGCTGCCACCTAGAATAATATGCAGGAAGCATATTGTGAAGGATTTAAAATGCTTTAGGTAAGATTTTTTATTTTATCCTAAATTGGGAGCCATTGAAATTTATTGTATAAACTTGTCACATACCTGGACTATATTGTAAATGAGTATATGATCCTTTTGGAAAATATAAAATTGAGGAAAAGGCTGGAATCTCAGTAGGATGGGATGAAAACTTGAGTTATAAGTTATTATCATTATTCATATACTTAGATAGAAACCCAAAATATGACATTAAAAGAACACCTGGGGGTGGCTAGGTGGTGCAGTGGATAGAACACCAGCCCTGGAGTCAGGAGTACCTGAGTTCAAATCCGGCTTCGGACACTTAATAATTACCTAGCTGTGTGGCCTTGGGCAAGCCACTCAACACCACCCCCCCTCCACAATTGCCTTACAAAAACCTAAAAAGAAGAAGAAGAAGAAGAAGAAGAAGAAGAAGAAGAAGAAGAAGAAGAAGAAGAAGAAGAAGAAGAAGAAAGAAGACCTGGTAGCTGCAGGACAAAGGCAGCTCCCACCTGATCATGACCAAAGAAATTTAGGGCTCAGGGCTCCTAAACTCTATACTGACTTGTACAGATACCAGAGATGATAAAAGCTTAAACTTTGGGCCACCATCTAGTTCCAATATACTATCCTGAAAATGATTCCAGAAAATAATGAAATAATTTATAAAGGAATGAATAAAATAAAAAACATTTGTTGATTATTTAGTATTTGACAAGCACTATTCCAGTGCCCACACTAGGGATACAAACACAAAAAGTAAGGCCATCCCTGCCATCAAGAAATCTACATTGTAGTAGGATGTGACACTGCAGAGATATTCAGGAAATGTTGGTTTATTTGTCTGTATATAGAGTAATAGAATAGTGAATAGAGTCACTGGAGCCTGGGTTGGCACATTGTTTCCATAAACAAGTCTGATATCAATTTGGTAATAGTTTCCTAGACAAGAATTAGACAGTCAGATAGGAAGGTGCATGGGTTGGGGAGGTGTGGATGAAGGATATTGCTAGGGAAGACAGTTGGATGCATTATGAAACATGTTCTGGATTCTAGGTCTGGTTATAGGCCCCTTGTGCTTGTACTGAGGGAGTCACAAATCAAGACTGCATGGAACAGGGCCATGGTTCCAAGTTAGAGGGATTAAGTTACTCAAGAAATAATTGATCTCAGGAGATCCAGGACATCCTATGATCCAGAAAGAACTTCAACAAATCAGATGGTAAAAAGGTGACCCAAGTGGACAATCTGATGGGTTTTCAAGTCAGTGTAAAGAAAAAATTATTTCACGAGAATCTCCCCCCTTTAAATAAAAGACCCAGAAATCTACTTGGATACAAGAAGAATATGACTCATTTGGTTTGATTAATTCAAAGCAACCAAAAATACTTGTCTTTTCCCTGTTTAAAACCATTGTCTGAACAGAAAACATAGTTAATCAGATTATGAAATCAGATGTCAATGAGACATGAAATAATATTGATTTGCCATTATTATCTACATAGCACTCACAATTGACAGAAATGTCAATTCCGCTGCTCACAGGGTCATTTGAGGGAAGTACAGGGAATAGAAAGTACTGAATCCTGACTCTGCTCCTTACCACTTGTTTGAAAATGGTCAAGTCAACCTTGATCAAGTCTTTTTCTCTCAGTTTCCTCATCTATAAAATGAGGTCAGGCTAGAATGTCTTTACTATAATGATGATGATGGTGGTGGTGGAACTAGGATCTTCCACAATTTTTAATTATCTGATCATGTGTAAATAGGGCAAGTTAAGTGGCAGAGTGGATGGAACATTGGACTTGGAATCAGGACTCGTCTTCATGAATTCAAATCTAGTTTCAGACATTTATGAGCTGTGTAACAGTTTCCTTGTCTGTAAAATGAGCTGGAGAAGGAAATGGCAAACTACCCCAGTATCTTTGCCAAGAAAACCCCAAATGGGGTCACTAAGAGTCAGACATGACTGACAAATGACTGAACAACAAGTGTAGACAGATTTTCAGACTCCTGGCTAAATTCCAATTTAGCAAAGCAACGTTATATTCTTTTTACTCGAGGAAGTAAGGAATTCAGTTGAAACTGCATATTTCTGCAGGAGGTCCAGTTTTTAAAATTTTGTCATTATAATAGTTTTATAGGATTGTTTCAATTTGTTTTCATAATCTTTTGCAAAACCCATTAGAATGGTGAATTCATAATAGATGTGAATTGGAGCTAGACTTCGAGAAGAAAGGATTGAGTAATAAACCAACAAAACATAAAGATATTACAAAAATAACAATATTGAAACAAAGGCAGAGTTAGTGTCAGGATGATCTGAGTTCAAATACTGCCTTGAACATTTACTAACTGTGTGACCCTGAGCAAGTCAATTTAACTGCTTTCCTGTTTCCTCAACTGTACAAAGAGGCTAATAATAGTACCTACTTTCCAGTCTTATTGTGAATATCAGATGATAATATAAAGTACTTACACTTTTAGGCATTATATAAATGCTAGTAATGATGACAATGATGAGGAGAAGGAAGAGGAAAAGGAGGAAAAGGAAAAGGAGGAAGATGAAGAAACAATGAGAGCACTTCCTCTCCTGGTGATGTTTTGAGATTTGTAGAGTTCTCCCTTCACGACAACCCTGCAAAGTAGGTAATGCAAGAATCATTAGGCTCATTAGGAAGAATAGTTCAGGCACATTTTCCAGGTGACTTTCCTAGGGTTCTCCAAAATGGTTATTAAGTATCAGTGCTCATCTTTGATCCCAAGTTTTCTAAGTCTCAGGTCAGTATTCTTCTTTCTTCCTCCTTTCCGTCTTTTCCTCTTTTCTTACTTTCTTCCTTCTCACCTTCTTCCCTCTCTCCCTTCTAGCTTTCCTTCTTACTTATTTTCTCCCTCCCTCCTTCCTTCTTTTCTTCTTTCCTTCTTCCTTCCTTTTCTTCCTCTCTCCCTTCCTTCTTCCCTCCTTTCCTTCCTTCCTTCCTGAATTTGAACATTTTAGAAGAATAAGTACCAGATTCAGAGCCATAAGACCCATACGGTATTCTTGGTTTTGCCACTCATTAGTTACATAAACCATTTAATTTCTCTGAGTTTCAGTTTCTTCATCTGTAAATTGGATATAATAATACTTATACTACTGACTGCTCATGATTTCTGGGAGGAAGGTACTTTGTAAACCTGAAAAAACTATAGACTTTGAGAGAAAGGGTGATATTTGGTGATGTTTGGCATATAGTAGGTGTTTAATAAAGGTTTATTGATTGATTGACAGCTGGCCTCAAAACCAGGAAGACCTTGCTCCAGGTCCCACCTCTGACACAAATCTACTCAAAATATGTTCCTGATAAAGTCACTTAACCTCTAAGTGTTCTTAAACCATAAGTATCAGAGGTGTCAACCTTAATTAGTAGAGAGATTCGACTTATCTGTAGTTCCCTAAATCAATTAAAGATTGATTCTCCATCCATAATATTAAATTTATATGTAAAGATTCTTAATTTTCATTATAATCAGTAATATTATGCATGTATAGGTATTTGTGTGGGTCCCTATTACCCTATGTTGTTCCTACAGATATAGAATATGTCTCAATTTTCTTTGCATCTCCCAATGACTTGACCATGCTATTAAATATTTGCTATATAAATGAAAAATGAATGAGCTCAGCCATAGGAATAGTTTACCTTTGCTTTTGTTTAGACCATCTGTTTGGAGATAGATGTTCCACAAACTAACATTAACAGTCTATTGCTCCCAACACAAATATTAAAAATCCCATATCATTAAATGTTCCAGGGCTCTCCCTTCTTGAGTAAATTTGAAGCTTGGGGGATTCCTTACATCCTTTAAACATTTTCTCCAATCAGTATAAGTTAGGAAATAGCTCATTTCCAAGGACATTGTGTGTTTCCAAAATGGTCATTTGGGATATCACCAGCAACAGCCAAAATCCCTCCCTCCCCAAATAAGGAGATCTGTCTTTAGACAATATTATAGAAAATTGTATTGCAGATGTGACAACGTATTATTAAAACAGCAAAATCCCAGCTTCCATCTGCCAGTTGAGATGCAAGGCATTGCTCCTTTCCCTGTAATGTTAGACTTTATTGGGTTTGTCGGCAGCACACTCCATTTTAATATTTGATAAATAGATACAGGAGGGATTGTTTCAAACTACAATCCTGCTGGTTCTGTTGTTCACCTTCTTTCTCCCACTCTCTCTTCTCAAACTAATATCCCCACTCTCCTGAAAAAGAGAAATCAATTTCAAAATGACTATGAAAATGTGTTTAGTTTTTTTCCTAGCCTTAGGACTGAAAAAGCTGAGATATGATTAATAATTTGTCTGAGAAGATAATGTGGGCATTTGGGGGCATAACAATTTTGCATCTTTAATTTTCATCAGTTCTAGCATTTTATCATTAAAACTGCATAACTACATATGAATATACAGAGAGTGTATAAGAGAGCAAAAGAGTGTGTGAGAGAAATAAAGAATGTATGTATGTGTGAGAGAAAGAGAAGAGAGGAGAGAAGAGAGGGAAACATAGAGAGGAAGAGAGAGAGAGAGGAGAGTAATATCTCATATCTCTTAGGCAGTGTTTCCTATGTTTGAGATTTCTACATTGTCTGACCCCATTTCAGTCAATTTTTCCCTACCCTGCCTGTCTCCTATCCTCTGAGGGAGAGCACACACTCCTGCTCTGTTTATGCTAATTTTATGCTCTCTGAGTTGTGTCTGTTATTCAAAGCAGTTGAAGCAGTTATTGCCAGTAATCTTATTTCTGTTGGAGCCCCGGGGCAGACGAGGCCTCAAAATCAGGCCTGCAGACCGAGGCAGAGCCCATCAGAGCCTGCTGGTAAATGGCACTTCTTTCTCTCAGAATCTGATATCAGTTACTTCGCAAACACAGTAATAAAATGAAACAAATCAGATTTTCAAGTAAATAAACCAGACTTCAGAAAGACGCGACAATGGTCAGGACAACAGGAGTTTAATAAGTGATACTGTATACATAGGGAAAAAATAAAAAGTCTCCTTGCCCTACCTACTCAACTCCTCTTTCTCTTTAAACCTCACCCCCTTCACTTGCCCTCTTTCTACCCCACCCCACACACAAAGTTATTTTATCCCCAGCAGAGGGAAAGGAATAAAAGTCTAATAAAACTGCTACTGGAGTTGATGGTGACTTTTTTGCTTGCCTAAAATAAAAACCCCAGTGCTGAAATGCATCCCGCTGTTCATGGAGCAGCTGTGGACGAGTTGCCGGTGATGAAGTACTTTATTCATCAAGCATGCAAGAAGGAAAATCAAATAGTCCTTTTCCCTCATCCATTAAGAAAAAAAAATCTAACCCAGGAGAGTCTTAAAGACCCCTTATGGAGATGGAGACAAAGCCAGTAGCCATGATTTGTTGGGGAAGGGAGGTTTGTACAAAAGTAACAAGGGAACAATGAATGTTTTTGATTTTATAATTGCAGTTTTCAGTAAGCCAGAAATCTTATCTCTCCACTGTCACTTCCAATAATAATGTAAATTTCTATTTCTATAGTCCTTTAAACTTTGAAAAGTACTTTCTTTAAATCAACTCATTTGAATTTCTAGACCAAGGCTACAGGTGTGAATTCCATTTTATATATAAGAATACTGAGGCTTAGAAAGGGATATACATTTTTCTAGTGATACACTTAATATAGAAGAAAGAATTCAGGTCCAGGTATCTGTTTGTTCCAAGTCCCATAGCCTCACTTTACACCACTAGCCCTCAAAAACAAATAGATAGGTAAATAAATAAATTAAATAAATTACTAAATGAATTAATGAATAAATGAAGAAGTAAAATAAATAAACAAACAAATAAATAAATGAAAGATAATTTAAGAGCAGATATTTGTCTAACACTTCAGAGTTATGGTGTTTTATTTATATCATGTCATAGAACTATCTCTTCATTAAGAGGACTGTTTCCAAATTCTTTGAATGAACACCATCCTTTTAAATGTTGATCTTATTTGAAATCTAATTTGAGGTCCTTTCCAAACCTAAAATTACATGATTCCAAAATTCTGCTCCCTCCCTACTAAATTCTGACACCCCCCCCACCCCTACCAAAAGTGCATCTTGACAATTGATGGAAATAGCTAATTAACTGTAAATAACTTCTACCAAGACTATTCAGAACCAAAAATAAATTCTTTTAATGGTGTTTTAGAGAAGTGGAACAGCCCATCTGTAAACAATCCCGTGATATGGGCCAGAAAAAGAGAAAGTTTAAAGGTGTTTGAGTAGAAAAGTATTAAGCCTTCCCCCCACTAAAAGAAAATAATTATTGAGTTAAAAGAAAATTAAGGTAAACTAATTAAACATCTTTTTGCCTTAGCAAAAAATTGGAAATAAAAGCAGATGTCCATCATTTGGGGAATGTATAAACAAGTTGTCGTGGATGAATTTAATGGAATATTATTGTATTGTAAGAAATATTGAATAAATTCAATAGTAAAGCATATAGCATATGTAGCATCCCATCTAGGGCTGTTTTCCAACTCTGTCTTACATTGTCATTTTGGGGCTACATAGTGAAATTACTACTGCTCTTCCTTCAGGTTTCAGGGAAAAGAAAGACTGAGGGCCTAGGGGAGTTTCTCCAGTACTAGGACTCTAAAGCCCTCATCCATTTTGTTCCCCATTGATTTCCAATCAGTGAGATTTAATTAGGTTTTAGAAAGGAGTATTTACTAATGTGGTAAGGGTTGTTGGTTAAAAAAAAAATTCCTTTCTACCTCCCAGAAAATCCTTTCTACCATCAGTTCTTGAAAAAGTTCTAGTGGACTCAAGTTAAGGATTACTTGCAGCAAAAGGGGTAATTTATGGATCCTGATTAGATGAAATTTCTTTTCTTTCTTGCTCAATTCCTTTATTAATTTTCACTTAACTGTAGCTTTCTGCTTAGAGCCAAAGGTAAAGTCCATAGCTACACTCCTCTTCACCCCAAAGAGATCTCACTGTCTCTCTACTTCCTGGAGTTGCCTTTTTTGTGTGTCGAGTTTGTCATCTCTTAAATCCTGATTGGAGAGATTATTCTAATTTCTTTAATGACATGGTCAAGGTTGGGGAGGGGGGAGTGATTCTCTCTTGGCTTGTTTCTCTCTTGTACAAGCACATGGGGTGTCTCTCCTCAGGGAATTTCCCAAAGTTCTACTACTGATCTACATAGGCCCCCAGGAGTTTCTAATAGTTTAAACCAATCCTCTTTGTAGGTCATCTGATGTCATCCAAAGGCTAACTAATTAAAGACTTGCTTGTGCTTTGGGTGATCAGTTCTCTAACTCAATCAACAAGACATTCTCACTTGCTAAAGTTATCCAGAAAAGAGCATTTTACATCTTATTAGTTACATTAATAGGCTTTGAGGAGTGTAGTTTACTTTTTTTTCATATATGGAAAGATTTATATGAATTAATACAAAGTAAAGTAAAACCAGAAAATTCATATACATAATAGCCATAAAATATGTATGGAAACAAAGCAATCAAAATTTATTGTTTCAAAATTATAATGACCAAGCAGGGCTCCAAAAAAGAGATAAGAGAAGGGATAGCCCATCTTTTCATTGCAGAGGAGGTAGACTATGAATATACTATACAAACATATATAATGCCAGACTTTTTTCAATATATTTGTTGGTTTTATTGAACTGGTTTTTTTTATTGTTTATTATAAGACATAGGTGTCTGAGAGGAAGAGAGGAAAGAGAAAGGTATATTGAGAAATGTGGGTGATGGAAAAACAAATTGATTATCTTTATTTTAAAAAAGAATTAAGCTTAATAAGGATCTTTTTAATTAAATGAAAATTTCTTATATTTTTACTTCTTTTATATTAATATACTCAATGTTTCAAAAATAAGTGTTTTTGGAATGTATTGGTTTTTGTTTGTTAGTTTCTGATATTACTATTTTAGGTGGTTCTATGAACTGATTTGTACCTGGGCTGGATTTTGTAGCCCAGTTTTCACTGTAAAAGCCAAATGACTTTATGCAGATTTGTGTTTTTCTGTGGGGGATAGTTAGATGGTGTAATAGATAGCTTGATGGTACTAGAGTCAGAAAGATATGAATTCAAATCCAGCCTCAGATGCTTACTAACTGTATGAACCTGGGCAAGTCATTCAACCTATGTCTGCTTCAGTTTATTCATCTCAAAAGTGGGAATAATAGTAGTATTTACATCACAATATTATGAGGATTTAAAGAGATAATAGTTATAAAATGTAGCATAAACTTTAAAACCTTATATAAATGTTTGCTAGTTATCATTATCATCCTCATCATTATTTTGAATGTGTGTGTATATACATGGCACATTGATTTATGTCCCTTCTAGTTACCTATTTTTATTCTGCTCTCTCCTTCAATCTCCATAAACCAAATAGCTGTGAATCCTGCTTTCACAACTACTTATCATTCCTACCCTGCGTTCTTTTGTTTTTTGTTTTTTGTTTTTGCAAGGCAGTGGGGTTAAGTGGCTTGCCCAAGACCACATAGCTAGGTAATTATTAAGTGTCTGAGGTCACATTTGAACTCAGGTACTTCTGACTCCAGGGCCAGTGCTCTATCCACTGCGCCATCTAGCTGCCCCCCACCCTACTTTCATATCAATCTTCTTTCTATTCACATAGCTTCAAACCTGAGTTGAGGGTCTCATCACCTCTAGTCTAGACTATTATAATAGCCTCTTAATTGATCTTCTGGCCTCTTCCCTATCCCATTCCCTAAACTACCAAAGTCTTTTTTTTCTGAAAATGAAGATATAACCTCCATGCAAAAACAAATAATTATTTTCTGTTGTTTCTAGGATAAAATATAAAAACCTTAGATTGGTCTTTAAAACTGTCATCCATCTAGCTCCTGCCTACCTTTCTGGCTTATTTTTTAAATAATTTTTCAGTCTCCTCCACCGTAGCCAAATAATCCTTCTTACTATAACTTAAAAATGGTATACTACTTCCTTCCTCCATGGTTTTTTTTTTCCATAAGTGATTTCCCATTTCCAGAAAGATTCTATATCATAGAAGCCATAGTTCTTTTGAAGGTGATGTGGTTACAATTTAAGTGCCAATCCTACTCAAGGTCTTTCTTAATTCTTAACTCCTTCCAGTTATTTGAATTGTCTCCCTTAAAAAATTATATTATATTATATTGTATTGTCTCCAAATATAACCTATTGTAATAGGATTTTAATCCATCTCCATTCCACAAGTGATTTTCTTAAAGTATAGGTTTGACATTAGCACCTCCAACACACACACACACACACACACACACACACACACACACACACACACACACAAACATTCCAAACTAATGACTTCCTATTAACTCCAACTTCAAATGTGAAGTTCTCTGAAATTTAAAGTTCTTCAACATCATCACTCTTACTACTTTTCCACACCTTCTATGAAGCAGCTACTTTGACCTGTTGCTTAATCATCCCACAAAGCATTCTATCTTCCTTATCCATGTCTTCACATTGGTTGTCCCATGCCTAGGAAACTCTCCCTGCTTATATCCTCACTTCTCTTACTTCCTTCAAAACTCAATTCATATACTCTCTGTTGCAGGTGGCCTTTCCTGGTCTTTTTGCGGCTAGCCCCTTTGTATACTTCTTTGCAATGTTTCTATTTTATTTGTACATATTTCTTTACATTTGCCCCAACATTTGAATGTGAGTTCCTTGAAATTTAAAACTTAGTTTTCATTTTTCTTTATATCTGCACTGCTTGGCATAATGCCTGAGCTAAGTTCCTAGCCAAGAGTGAATGAATAGTTTTTAATGTTGCATTCTTCCAATAAAATGCAAGCTTCTTTATCATTAATTGTTTCATTTTTTTGCCTTTATATCTCTGAGGTCTGGCATACTGCAAATATGTACGTATATGTATGTATATGAATATTAGTAAATGTGAATATATATTTAATTATATACATATATATATATATAAATATATACATTTATAGTTGTAAAGCAGCAGGTGCCAATCTCTACTGGTATATAATATATAATTTACAAATATGTGAACATACACAAATACAAATGTATATGTATCTTGAATGCAAAAAGTTCAGACCACGGCAAAAGTGGCAAGTCTACAATGGTTAAACTCGGTGGAAAGAAAATATATTTGAAGTTAAAGGACCTAGGTTTTAATCTTAAGTCTGATAGGTATGTAACTTTCTGAAAGGTACTTGATCTCTCTCTGGACCTCAGTTTCCTGATCTATGGAGAGGACTGAACTAGACTAAGTGCTCTCTATTATTCTTTCCAGATCTATGTCTATTATTCATCCTTTAGAGCTATGGTAAGATTATGACAAACTCATTAGTTTGTTTGGTGGGACTCCTAGATTCATTATCATTTTTGTTTTTTATATCACGGCAACTCAGGAATTCTGAAAAGGTTAAGATATTTTATAGGGAAAGAATGGCATCTCACTCAGGTGGATGTGAGTCTTTCTTCCTAAGATGCTATTATAGCCCTGGTGTTCAAGTAGGCTGTGTAGGATATGAAATTTCTAGCATATAAAGTGCCAGGCAAATTACAGAGAAGAGAAATGATAGGTGAGAGAAGGGGCTGTGGCTAGGATAGAGAAAGCCAATTAACAAAGATTTGAACCACCCCACCCCCCATACTCCAATTGATACTCTATCGTCATGGTCTCATTTGTAGGCAAAACAAATTATCCTAAGCAACAATGAAAATAAATAAACATGATCACACGTGTCAGTAGTCTATAATTAAGAGAAACAAAATGAAAAAATAGACAGTGGGCTTCTAATTTGATCTGTTTCTTTGACAAGTTACTCTAAAACCTTTGTCATTCTCTAGTTGTAAATTAATAATGCCTTATTTTTCTATAGAATTTTATGACATAAAATGTTTTCTTCACAAACTTCATCAACACCAAAAACAAACATAACCTCAGCATTCCAAATCATCCACATTATATAGAAGTGAAATTGAAGTTCATAGAGATTTCTTATATTCCCTGGGCTCACATTCTTAATACAGTTCAGAGTTGGGACTTTAGCTCAGGTTTTCTGACTCTAGAATTGATATACATTCCATGACCATACTTTGTTTTTCAGAGATATTCTTGCCACCTGCTGTATTGAAGCCAGTAATGACTTGAGGGCTATTATGTGGTGAATTAGAGGCCATTAGGTCCCCGAAATTCAACAACTTTATCTCTCTCTACTATGACTTCTTATAACATCAGTTGAATAGAGAGGAAAAATGTCTTTTCTACCATCCTCACAGTTTTGATCTTCACAAAAGATTTATAGTGGAAGGCTTGGTAAAGCATAAGGAGAATGATAAGAAGGGGAAATGTTATGAAGAACTTTAAATGCCAGATAATTTTGTATTTGATCCTAGAGGTAATAGGAAGCCACTAGAATTTATTAAATGGAGGGTGAGTCTGTCTGGACCTTTGCTTTACATAGGTCAGTTTGGCAGCTAAGTGGAGGATGGACTGGGGTGGGAAGATCAACCTGGTGGCATTGTAATAGTAAAGATCTGAGAAAAAACCTTTTCATTGGCTGCTGAGGCAAAAGTAACTACGCATATAAAAGACACATAGAATGGAAAGTTCTCTCCCTTATTGGTCAACTTCCTAGTGAAGAAAAATTATTGAGGTTTTCTCTATGGGGGAAAACTTTTAGGCTTTTTCTCTCAATCACCCCATGATCTTGAATTCCTTGTATTGAACTTTTTATGTATTTTCCCCCCTGATCTTATGCAAATTGAATATGAAATATACCTAGTTATGATTTTTTTGAATTTCAAAAAGTTAAAAGAACAAGCCTGGTTCTCTTAATATTTATTTAGAACTGATAACTGCAACAGCCAAGCCTGATAAAGATCCAATTCTGTGTAGCAATGCCCTTGACACAATTTAGTAGTAGTTAAATGCACAAGTCAAAGTACCATGTCTAAATAAATATGGGATTCATGCATCAATTATGTCCCATCCAAAAGTGAATTTGGTAGGAGAGTGCTTTGTAGCCACTACTTTAGGTCTGAGTTCCCTCTCCACCTCAGTCATTATTTGGCAATTTATTTCATCAAATATTACAAGGAAGAAGAGAATTTTAGTTTTTGATAGGGAGAATTATTGGGAAAGTTGAAAATTCATTTTTAGAAGATACATACCCCAGTTTTAACTTTGTTTTACATTTCTGTGTAACCTTGAGCAAATGTTAACATCCCTGTATTTCTATCTTTTTCTAGAAATAATACCATCCCATTTCCTTACCTCCCCTCCCCCCAGCTTCCTCATGGGAAGAATCATTTATGAATAAAGGTGCTTTATAAATGCAAGCAATTATTATAATTATTATAAAGCAGCTTATAAGATCAGACATGTGATGATTTTTCATTGAAGTCCACCAGTAACTGGAATACCCTTCTTCAAAGAAACAGACAAGTCCTTCAGAGTTCACCTACACAATTAGAAGGAATATCAACAAAAAAACCCCAAAGGGGAAAATGAAATAATCACCAGCAATGGTAATATTCTGACTTCCATGTGAGTACCATGATAAAAGCCACCTTGACCGAAATATTCAAGAATTTAAGAATACTCTTATTTTTTTCTTCTCTTGTGCGTGAGAGAATACATAGAAAGGAGTCATTGTCAGGCTTAAATGTGTTACTGTCCTCATGAGGAGAAAAAAAATATTTTTTTCCTAACACATCTCCAGATAGCTCTGACACCTTTGAATTATGAGGTCTCTCACCTCTCTCAAAAATGAATTTCAGCTCCCAGAGATGTCAGTTATTCTGTACTATGTGAGATCCTTCCCTCTGCTTCATTATATATCATTTAAAGGAGGTGCCTTTGAAAGGCTTCTTGTTAGACCAGGAGTGGAATAAATTATTTCTGAGTTTTTGGTCCAGATACATCTTGCTCTAAGCAAAACCAGTACAGAAAAGTCTGTCTTCAAAAATGCATTATTTTATATTTGGGGGGAAGGTAGTACTATTCATTTTACCAAAACATTAAGATCATAGCAGGATTTCTCAAAATAGCAACATTTAAAGTGGTATTTGATTCACAAAAAAACAGTTTCCTTATTACTTTGAGAAATGGAATTATTTCACCAAGGAGGTAAGGATATTTGCTTCTCTAATTAGGAAAATAATTCCTATTTGTGAGGCTATACTAAGCATTGTATTTTTAACCTCCCCTATTCCTTTCACATACATCTTGTAAATGGTTCCAGTCCCGGTGAATGGTGAACTTGGCCCATGAGCCAGTGGGGGTTTCACTAGGGTGCATAAAGAAAGAAGGAGGAGTAAACTAGAAAAAAACTACAAGTGGAAATAAAAAAATAACCTTTTAAATTGATTTTTATTCTTAAAATGAGTAAAGAAAGATCATGAGGAATGTCTTTTCCTTGATGTCCATGAAGATTTTTTTACTCTCCTTTGTGGGGGGTGGGGGGGTGGGGAACTTACTTATTTGTTTTAAGTGGTCTGTTAATTCTTGTTTCCTGATCCAGCCTTGGAAGAGCTTTGCCTTATGACTTCTGCTCCCTCCCTCTTCCAGCTAAATAAAGTCCATTGCCTCATCTAACCATAAAGAGGCACAAAATGTGAGAGTGAATGATTTTTAAAAATAATAGAAAAAACCTCCAAATATTGTGTGTTCAAAATGTTTCTCCCCTCACTCATATATAGAGAGACTGGGGAAGAATTTAGTGCTAAATAAATGCTGCCTCAAACCAGGCAAGATAAAACATAAATCATTGCATTAAAAAGCTCTAACAAGTCTATCTGCTTTTTGAAATGACTGGGAGATGAAAGAGAGGAGTCTCATTTAAAAAGGCCCAACGGATCAGTTCTGCATTTATATAGCTGTTATCAAAAGCAATTCATTTGGAGATCAAATAGACTGACAGATAGGACAAGCGGGGGATCACTACTGCCTTGAGGCAGCCAAAAGCTGGGATGGCTTTCCAGCACCATCACTAATATTGGGTCTAGTCAATGCTCATGTCTATTAGTACTTTCAGCCCCTGTCAGATGAATGTTAATACACCCTCTGCTCCCTGGCCAGCAGACTTGTAGGGAAAGGAGGAAATAGTAGTAACATTGACCCATTTGGGCTACTTGGGAGATCCCTCTGTCCTATATGTTGAAATGTAGATTTAGTTACTCTGGACTCTAGGCAAAGGGAATAAAAGGAGGGGGGGAGGGGGGGAAAGAGAGAGAGTCTTCCCAGGTCCTGAGGCCCTGCCATGGCTTTGTAAACTGCAAAATCTAAAAGAATAATACCACACATTTACATAGGACTTTACAGTTTCCTAAGCACTTTCCTTTTGAAAAAGCAAATGCAAAAAATGTAGGATACTTAGGTTTCCAGCCCAGACTTTGACTTTTACTGTCTGTATGAACTGGGGCAAGTCACTTAATCTCTCCTTTTCTAGTCTAAGCAACTCAAATCTTCTAAATTGTAGGGAAGGTGTTATATCAGCTTTCATCTGTGACTCCAAGAAGCATGCTCAGAGATCATACCCCGATAAAAATGTCAGCAAACTGGTTAAGCTGTGTTGAGGATAACTGAAAGACTTCAGACTATTGATGAATTAGAGGGATGTCTCCCCCAAGCATGTGAATATGGCTCTCCACCCCAGAATGGGTGGATGAGATCATTTTGTTCCAACAGTCTTGAAAGCTGGTGTGGCAGGTACCAAGGAGTACTTAGAGTTTGATCAGATATTGAAGACACCAAAGGTCATCACTGCATTTTTAATCATCTTGATTTATATCTTGCCATTGGACTTTGTTGACTATTGAAGCTGGTGACTTTGTGTAGCTCTGCCTCATACATGAGTCAAGAAATCACCTCCTGGTGTCATTAGTTCTCTTCCAAAATGTAGGACAAACCATATGGTTTGTAACACTATATCAATAAATTCACAAGTTGAGTCTTTATACTTTATGAGAGAGATGTATCACATTTTTGTAACACTTTAAAGTATACAAAGGGGACTTTGCTTAGGGATTTTGAATTATCTCTGGATTCAAAGAACTGAATTCTAACCCTGCATTTATGTTTAAAACCTATGAGACCTAAAACAAGTTATTTGATAAATCTTGTCTTTTTATTCTCAGATGACCTCTGAGGTTCCAGTTTTCCAATCAATGAAAAATTACACAGTAAAGTCAACAAGAAACAACTCTTTGAGGTAGATAGTGAAATATTTTTATCCCTATATCACAGAAGAGGAAACTGAGTGTTTGAGTGGTTGCAATAGTGCAAAAAACTTGAAACTTAATGGCGTTCTTCACTGAAAATCATAAGGTCTATTTTGGCAAACTGTCCTTTGAGGAAATTGAATATGCTTCTTATTTTTCTTTATTTAATCTTATTTTTATTACTAGCTTTTGTTTTTATATCATTTTGATTTTTAAATATCTATCATATGCTATCCTATCCCCCATTCTACAAACTGTGCCTTATAATAAAAATATGAGAAAAGGGAAAAAATTTCAGCAAAATCATCACCTAAAATAATAGATTAAAATCTTGAAGGAATAGTGGAGGCCATGAATTCCGATGCCTTCATTTTACAGATGAAGAAACTGAAACACAGAGATGGTAAGTAACTTATCCAGCGTTATATGGGTAGGAAAAGTCTTGTAAGCCAGGTCTTCATCTGGGGCCATAGCCAGTTGTCTTGACTTATGTTTTGGACTTCAGTGACTCAGGAGAGAGTAAACTTGATAACTTTGCATAGTTCTGCCTCACTTAGATCCAATTCACTGGCAAGTCAAAACATCACCTCCCTGATGTCATTTGTTTTCTTCAAGACTGAACAATAAACAACAACAACGACAACAATCAGTAAGTTAGGTCTCCAAAATTAAGTAAATGTTTTATTATGATATTCCTTCTCTGCAGCATATGTTGGAAGAGATTTCATAGGGCATCTGAGTCAAGTCCCTCATTTAATCTTCAATCATATATGGCAGTATATGTGCTATCACACATCTAAAGTCTCCACAAAGAATGGAAAGATCAGCAATTTTTCAATTCTCAGGGTTAATCTTGTTTATTATAATGGCACCATGTTCAATCTCATTTTTTTATTTTTTTCCATTTACATTATCAAAGTCACCAAGAATATTGTTTTTCTAGTTTCCAGAGAGATTAGCTTATTTCACTCTACATTAAATTGTATAAATCTTCCCATATCTATTGGAATTCTTTATATACATTGCACTATTATTCCTTTATATGCTACCATTTATTTAGCTGTTCCTTACTCTATAGGCATCAATTTTGCTTCCAGTTCTTTGTAACCATAAAATGTATTCCCAAATATTTTGGAGTATATTAGGTTTTTCTATTTTTTGAAACTTCCTTGAGGTACAGACCTAGTAAAAATGCCCTTTCTCCCTTTTTTTTCCTTATCACACATACCCTGCCACTTTCTAGAAATTTCCATGCCCAGTACTATGATTTTTCCAGCCAATCACTTCTTATTTTATGTCTTTGAGAGAGTTAATATTAGAGATGGAAAATCAATAAGACATGCCTGAATGAAATCTTGCCCCTCCTTATCAACTCTTGCTTTCAAGCTTCCTCCATTAACCAGCATCTAAAGATGTCTAGTCCCCTGCTCTGAAGATTGATGGAGAACTTGATGAAAATCTGTTTGTCATTCCAGATTATGGCCTTTCTAAAGGACCATGACTGGTGTCTCCTATACTTACATACATACATACATATATACATACATACATACATCTTCTTATTCCTATTCTTAGACTTGATGGACTATAAGAATTGTGCTGCTCATCCCCTCCCCAAACACACACACACACACACACACACACACACACACACACACACACACACACACACACACAACAAACATACTCCTTCAGCTTCTGGGTCTGAAGGATTCAAAAACTGTAAACTGATTGTAAACTAAATCATTCATTTCCTTTGTTCTTATTCTCCATTGTTCCTGTCTTCTCTATCCCCCCATCTTAAGGTGTTTTATGTTAGGTCTTAAAATTTACTTTTGTGTGAGTGAAAAGTGAACAATATCTGTGAATATTTGTAATGTAAAAACAAAATAAATTTACAAAACCTTTTATTTAAAAGACTTTATGCATCAATGTTTGATTCTTTTGATAAACTTAACTTCAAAGTTCTCTAACATGTGATCAGAAGGGAGCCTGTGGAGAAGTTATATTGATGCCATATAGACAGTAAATATTGGAACTAAGACCTGAGTTTAGGTTGAAGGAGTCAAATTCAATGCTTTTCTCTAATAGTAGCTCTCTTATTATTATTATTATTATTTTAATTTTTCAACATTCATCCATATGTATAGATTTCCTTCTACCCTCCCTTTCCACCCCTTTACCCTCAATGGTGAAAAGTCAGGTAAACATTGTACATATATATTTTTAGTAAACATGTTTACAGATTAGTCATTTTCTGTATGAGGAATTAGGATTAAAGGAAAGTGATACATAAGAGCTAATTTTTATAAAGTGTCCATCAGATTCTGAAAGGTTTTTTTTCTTATGTTTTGTTTGTCTTCCTCTGGATTATCTACAGTTGTCCTAGCTCTCTGAACTGCTGAGAGAAGCTGCTTCCATCAAGGTTGACCATCACACAAAGTTCTCTTGATTCTGTTCCCTTCACTCAGCATCTGATCCTTTAACTCATTCCATGATTCTCTAGAGTTCCACCATTTTTGGTTTCTTGTAGAACAATAATATTCCAGAGAAATCATGCACCATAACTTGTTTAGTCATTCTCCAGTTGATGAGTATCCCTCAATTTCCAATTCATTGACACTACAAAAAGAGCTGCTACGAAAATTTTGAAACATATGGGACTTTTCCAATTTTTCATGATTTCTTCTGGATATAGGCCTAGAATTGGAATTGCTGGGTAAAAGGGAATGAACATTTTTTGCTCTTTGGGCATAGTTCCATATGGCTCTCCAGAAAGGTTGGATCCATTTACAGCTCTACCAACAATGCATCAATGTCCCAATCCTACCACAAATTCTCCAACATTGATCATCTTCCCTTTTCCTCATCTTGGCTAATCTAATGGGTATGGAATGATACTTCATTGTTGTTTTAATTTGCATTTCTCTAATCAATAATGATTTGGAGCATTTTTCATATGATTATATATAGCTTTAATTTTTTCATTTGAAAACTGTCGATTCAAATCATTTGACCATTTATCAATTGAGGAATGACTGTAACTTTAAAAAATTGATGCAATTCTCTATATGTTTTAGAAATGAGACCTTGATCACAACTCCTAGTTGTGAAGATTATTTCTCAGCTTTCTGTTTTTCCTTCTAATTTTGGCAGCATTGGTTTTATTGGTGCAAAACCTTTTAAATTTAATATAGTCAAAATCATTCATTTTGCAGTTTTTAATATACTCATTCTTGTTTAGGCATAAATTTGCCCCCCTTTCCATATATCTGATAGAGTATTTCTTGATATAGGATGTGAGATGTGGGTCTATGCCTAGTTTTTACCATACTATTTTCCAGTTTTCCCAACAATTTTTGTCAAATAGTGAGTTCTTAACCCAGAAGCTGATGACTTTGGGTTTGAAAAACAGTTGCTTACTGTAGTAATTTACTATGGTTTCTTTTGAACATATTGTAATCCACTGATCCATTACTCTATTTCTTAACCAGTAGCAGGCAGTTTATTTTTTTAAAGATTTTATTTAGTTTGGGTCTTACAATTTTTCCCCCATTCTTGATTGCCTCACCCCCACCCACCCACCCAGAAGGCATTCTCTTAGTCTTTACATTGTTTCTATGGTAAACATAAGGCTGAGGCTAGCCCTCTGGTTTCCCCTAGCTAGCAGGCAGTTTTGATGACTGTCACTTTATATTATAGTTTAAGATCTAGTAAAGCTAAGCCAACTTCCTTTACATTTTTTTCTTTTCATCAGTTTCCTTGCTAGTCTTGACAAATGGTTGATACAGGTGAATTGTGTTACTATTTTTTTTCTAGCTCCTTAAAATAGTTATTTTGTAGTTTGATTAGTATAGAATTGAATAAGTAATTTAATAAGGTAGAATTGTCATTTTCATTATATTAGCTCAACCTAACCATGGTCAATTGGCATTTTCCCAATTATTTAGATTTGACTTTATTTGTGTGAAAAGTGCTTTATAATTGTGTTTTTATAATTTCTGGGTTCGTCTTAGGAGATAGGATTCCCAAGTTTTTAATGTTGTCTATAGTTAATTTAAATGGAATTTCTCTTTCTATCTCTTGCTCTTGAGTTTTGTTGTTCATATATAGAAATGCTGAAGATTTATGTAGGTTTATTTTACATCCTGCTACATTGCTGAAATAGTTGTTTCAAGAAGTTTTTAAGATGATTTTCTTGGGTTCTCTAAATATACCATATCATTTGCAAAGCACAAAGGTTTTGCTTCCTTATTGCCAATTCTGATTCCTTCAATTTCTTTTTCTTCTCTTATTGCTAAAGCTAGCATTTCTAATTCTATATTGAATAGTAATGCTGATATGGGCATCCTAGCTTCACCCTTAATTTTATTGGAAATGCTCCAAGTTTATTCCCATTACATATAATATTTTTTGATGGTTTGAATAGATACTATTTATTATTTTAAGGAAAACTCCATTTATTTCTAATCTTTCTAATGTTTTTAATAGGAATGATGTATTTTTATCAAAGGCTTTTTCATCATCTACTGAGATAATCGTATGATTTCTGTTGGTTTTGCTATTGATATGTTCAATTATATTGAGTGTTTTTCTAATATTGAACCATCCCTTCTTACCTGGTAAATATCTTATCTGATTATGGTGTATTATCCTAGTTATTACTAGGATACATGCTGTATTGCCAAACATTGCTAAAATTTTATTTAAAATTTTTGCATCAAAATTCATTAGGAAGACTGATCTATAATTTTCTTTGTCTGTTTTGGTGCTTCCTCATTTAGCTATCAGCACCATATTAGTGTCATAAAAGGAATTTGTCAGAACTCCTTCTTCTCCTATTTTTTTTTAGGTTTTTGCAAGGCAAACGGGGTTAAGTGGCTTGCCCAAGGCCACACAGCTAGGCAATTATTAAGTGTCTGAGACCAGTTTTGAACCCAGGTACTCCTGACTCCAGGGCTGGTGCTTTATACACTATGCCACCTAGCTGCCTCCTTTTCCTATTTTTTAAAAATAGCTTATGTAGAATAGGAATGAATTGTTTCTTAAATGTTTGGTAGAATTCACTTGTAGATCCATCTGGACCTGGAGACTATTTCTTAGGAAGTTTATTAATGGTTTCTTTAATTTCTTTTTCTGAAATCGGGTTATTTAAGTATTTTATTTCCTCTTCTGTTAATCTGGGTAGTTTGTATTTTTGTAAATATTCATCCATTTTCACTCAGGGTATCAAATTTATTGGCATACAGTTCGGCATAGTATCTCTGAACTATCTCTTTAATTTCTTCCTCATTGGTGGTGAGTTTACCTTTTTTGTTTTTGATATTGGTAATTTGACTATTTTTTTAAAAATCATATCAACCAAAGGATTGTCTTTTTTACTGATTTTTTATAAAACCAACTCTTAATTTTATTTATGAGAGCAATAGTTTTCTTGCTTTCAGTTTTATTAATCTTTCCCTTGATTTTCAAAATTTCTAACTTGGTATTTAGAGATCTTTAATTTATTCTTTTTCTAGCTTTTTTGGTTACACACCCAATTCATTGATCTCTTTTTCTATTTTATTCATATAGGCATTTAGAAATATAAACTCCCCTCAGAACTGCCTTGGAAGCATCCCATATTGGTATGATGTCTAATTAGTATAATTTTCTTGGATATTACAAGTAATATTTATTGCATCATGGTCTGAGAAGTGTGTGTTTATTATTTCTGCCTTTCTTCATTTGATTGTAAGGTTTTTGTGCCCCAGTACATGGTCAGTTTTGGTATAGGTGCCATTTACTGTTGAGACAAAGGTATATTCTTTTGTTTTCCCATTTTCTCCAGAGGTCCATCATATCTAAGTTTCTCTAAGATTTCATTCACCTTCTTAATTTCCTTCTTGTTTATTTTGTGATTGGATCTATCTAGTTCTGAGAGAGGAAAATTGAGGTCCCCCATTAATAAAGTTTTGCTGTCTATGTCTCCTTGTAATTCACTCAGATTTTCCTCTGGGAATTTGGATGCTATACCACTAGGTGCATACATGTTTAGTAATGATATAGCTTCATTATCAATTGTGTCTTTTAAGATGATGAAGTTTCATTCCTTATCCCTTTTAATGAGATTGATGTTTACTCTTACTTTATCTGAGATCAGGATTGCTACCCCTGATTGTTTTTCTTCAACTGAGGCATAATATATTTTGGTCCATCCTTTTAGCTTTACCCTTTGTATGTATCTCTCTGCTTCAAATGTGTTTCTTGTAAACAACATATTGTAGGATTCTGGTTTTTAATCTATCTTCTATCCAGTTCCATTTTATAGGACAAGTCATCCCATTCACATTTAAAGTTAAGATTATTAATTCTGTGTTTCCTTCTGTGCTATCTTTCTCCATTTATGTTTTTCTCTTTCCTTTCCTCTTATTCCTCCTCACCAAAATTTTATTCCCTTTCCCCTTTGAGTTTTATTTTAAAATTTAACTGATAGGTCCTGTGTGAGTCTGATTGTATTTCCTTTGTATTTGAATTGTTTTTCTTTTTTGCTGCTTGCAGTATTCTCTCCTTTCTTTGAGAGTTCTAGAATTTGGCTACAACAGCCCTTGGAGTTTTATCCTGGTCTCTTTCTGGAGGAGTTCTGTGTATTCTTTCAAAGCGCATATTGTTTTCTTGTTCTAACAGATTTGGGCAGTTTTCCCTAATAATTTCCTGCATGATGTTTTCCAAGATCATTTTGCTTTCTAGTAGTCTGATGATTCATAGATTCTCTCTCCTGAATCTATTTTCAAGGTCATTTGTTTTCCCTAAAAGGTACTTTATGTTTTCTTCAGTTTCTTCAGCTTTTTTGTTTTGTTTGATGGAATCTTGTAGTCTTGTAGTTTTATTATTTTATATTTGTTCAATTCCAGTTTGGGGGATTTTATTTTCTTCAATTACCTTTTGTGTTTTCTTTTTAAAGGTGTTGAATTCTCTTGTCAATTTTTCATAATTTTCCAGGATGACTCCCATTTCCTTTTTCCACTTTTCTTATTCTCTTCTTTGGTTTTTGAATTTTTTTAAGCTATTCAATGAGCTTTTGGATTTGAGTTCAATTCATTGACTATTTTCAGACTTCCCCTGTGAGTGATTTTTCACTGATTTCTTCTTCAGATATGGCTTTGTTATCATCTTTGTCTGTAAAGTTTTTTTTTTCTATAGTGAGCATTCTTTTAACTTTTTTGCTCATCTTTGTTGTTTTAGCTCTGTTCCTGGGGAATGGGGAGTATAGATCCAAGCCTTTTTTTCCCCGTAGGACTGAGGTCTGATCCTTGTCTTGTCTTTGGCCAAGATGTTGCCCATGCAGTCCAGGCCTTGCCTTTGCAGATGTTTGTTTCCTCCTTTATGTCCAGCTTCTGACTTAGGACCCAGTCCTGTCTTTTACACCAATGTTCCGACTTTGTTTGGGCATGGGACCCTCCCTGCTGGCTTGCTATCTGGCTGTCAGGACCTCTATTATTATCAAGCTATTGGAACCTGGATTACAGGCTAACAAAGCCTCCCATTGGCTTTCCTGCTCTCCCACTTCTCTTGGCTTTACTTCTCCTTTTCCCCCAAAGAAATAGAACTTCACTGAAGATCCCATTGAAAACTTCTTTGAATCTTCTCTTTTTTCTTGGTGTTATCTGTAGTTTGAATGTCAGAGCAGAGGCTTCATTTATCTTTGGTAGGGAAAAGCTTCAGAAGCATATTAGCTTCACACTGCCATCTTGGCTCTACCCTAAAAGTCTTCTTCTCTAACCGTATCTCAACAGACTAGCAGCTACTTAAACATCCTTATTGAGATCTCTCCATAGTAACATGGGCAATTGTCACTACACATTTATATAGATGGCACATTGTCTTCTGTGTAAACAGAAGTGCCAAACACATGACCATAGGTAATTATACACATTTATATAGATGTCACACTGTCTTCTGTATAAACAGAGTTGTCAAATACATGACCAGCATACAGTCTACAACACTCCCCTGTATTACTCTAACCAGATTAAAATCTAATGGGAAATTATTTATCAAAATAAATAAAAATACAACAAAACAGATGATATTAATATTATGATGATACCCTATGGTCACACAGGGTCCACTATCATGTTGGATTGTCTAGATGACTAGGTTAGGATAGAGTTTGAATCCAAACCCCTAGAACAGGTATCATAAACTATGGTCTGAGGGTCAATTCTGATCTTTTGACTGTTTTTGTGCTGGCCTGTGAACTAAGAATGGTTTTTACATTAAAAAACTATTCTTACTTCCTGGTTAAATAATGATAGTCAATTGAATTTGGCCCTCAACTACAGTTCATGGTTCTCCACTCCCTTTGCTACAAGATGATTAACCTCATACTACACCATCCAGAAAAATAGCTTCCACAAAAGATATGAAAGGAGTGATGCCACAAAGCAATTGTGCTTAAGGAGCTTCTTAAAAATGTGATTTGCTCAGGTAAATAAATATATTCAGAGAAACTCTAAGAGGCAGTTTTTAAAAAATGTCAAGTGTGTGGGACAGAAATAATTATATTAGTTACTTTATAGCTGCTTCAATTTCTTTTTTTCTGAAATTAGATTAAGATGTTTATATAGTATTATATTAATTTATATATTCTATATTTATACAGATAATTTCTTTTAAACTTGTTTTTTTGCTGGTATAAACATGTATTTAGTAAAGTGTTTGAAAAACAACCTGTTTTATTCCTTCTCTCTTGAGATTCCACATTGCTAAAAGAAGTGCTGTGGTAGGTGGGAAAAGTCAAGATGCAACTGAAAGCAAGGTTAATCAAGAAGGTGGGCCCTGAGATAGACTCATCTGTAAGATGAGTACATAAATTTCCTGAGAGAAGGAAAAATCTCTGTCCATCAATACACAAAATTCAGTTACACTTAAAAATTTATTTATCTACAAAATGGTGAGGTTTTTTTATAACACTTTAAAATTTTCACAATATTTTTCTTAAGATACTTCATGAAATCATGTAATTATTAGCATGTTCTTTTTAAAGAAAAATAAACTCCAAGGATTTTCCAAGGGTCACACAGCTTCTAAGAGTCAGAGAAGAGATTCAAATTTATGACCACTCTACTTCAATGCCAGTGAATTTCTAATTGTACTGTTCATTTTATATCCTAACATAATTATACTAGGCAGTAAATGGTATCCTTAAGTTTTGCTTTAATGTCACCCTATCTTAGCTCCATATCCCAAATTCATCTCAGTAAAGATAGGCTGACTTCTTTCAAACTTTCTACTTCTCCTTTCAAAGAGATGGACAGGATAGAAAACCAAAATGCCTTCTTCATGCGGTTACCCTTCTTTCTTAACTATCCTGGATAATTATGATGGCGAAATTTGAACTGGAGAGGAGATGATATTTTTCTCATGAACATGAGTTCTTTATTCTTTCCTACTTTAGGTGAAGGAGTCTAGAGATGGTAAAACTAAGTGAACTTGTAAAGGTCAGGCGAAGGAACCACTGGATGTTCCAAACTTGGAGTAAATGTACAGATCTGGAAACCAGACAATGAGAATTAAAGTCTAGCAATACTAGAGCTGCAGACTGATCCATCCATCAGTCATGCTGAACTTGGAAGTGCAACAAGCATGGCTAATCCAATATAAAAAATAAATTAAGTTTGGTCTATGTGGCAAATGTTAAAAATATGCTTTCAAATGTTGAGAGGGCAATCTTTATAACTTCTGTTCTTGCTCTATCTTTAAAGTAAATATATTTTGATAAAAACTTAAATAAATACATAAAAAATAAATGAAGAATGAAATTCTGCCTTAAATAAATTTAATTCATTTTTCTAGCATTTTGAGATTTCTTTTTTTATCCTGTCATTCAATATGTGACATACCTTTGCTACTTTCTTGTCTTTTTCTTCATATCTAATTAGCCTGTCATCTATGCCATTAAATATGTTATTGAGATCACTGATAAAAATGCTAAAAGTAGTACAGAGCTGACTGAGGACACACATCTAGAGCATTCCACTAGAAACTCCCTCCATGTTGACACTGATCTATTAATCACTTTTAGAGATATAGAAGAATAGTACAGGACACAAAAAAGAGCCAAAAAAAAGGTTTCAAATACTACTTCTAACATTTACTAACTATGTGATAATGGGTTAACCTCCCAGCTTTTGAGTTTTCTCACCTGTAAAATGTGGAGAATAATATATTTAGTACTGCCTTCATGGCCATTGTAAGGATCAAGCAAATGAGATAAAATATATCACATGCCTTATAAACCTGAAAAAACTATTGTTGTTATTATCCTAGTCTTTCTCTACCTAAGTAGCAGGTGACACTGTGAGCAGAATCTTAGGCCTGGCAGCAGAAAGACCCCAATGAAAATCTGTATATATGTGTTCTTTGTGTCCATAACCTGTGGAAGTATCTTTCTGCCTCAGTTTCCTTTTCTATGAAATTAGAAACACACTTCACAGGGTTGCTGTGAGGATAAAATGAGACAGTTGAAGAAGCTCTTTACAAAACATGTTGTTTTGCATTTTTATAAATATGTATTGTATTATATAAATAATATCTATCATTATTATCCTCATATTTTTATTGAGTTAAAATAGAAATGGCCCAAGGATCAGTCCCAATTATATTATCGTTTATATTCACTGTTCTGTAGATTATCATAGGTGGATAATGTGATTTATTTTTTAATTCTCTAAATGTATTGAGATGTAGGCTTATCTTTTGTAGAAGCATATTCAGGACAACTCAAGTAAATGACAAAATGACATTGGTGGAATTTAAGTTAGCCTATTTCTACTAAACTTTAACTTTTTTCACTAAATCTTTATATTTTGAAAGTTTTTTTTATTATGTGCAGTTTGGAGATTATGAATATTCAATATGGAACCATCTTTTTTAGAACATTGTTCTTAATTTGGGAGAATGGAGGTCAGATAAAGGATAGCTTGGAGAAGGAGATGCTTATAACTCTGTCAAGAAAACCCCAAATGGGATCAAATAGAGTCAGACATAACTGAAAAAAATTACACAATTTTTTCACTCCTGTATCCTTAATCTTTTTGCTTTTTTAAAATTTTGATTAAGAGCATCAAGAATTTCTATAGATTTTTATCTATGCTAATTCCACAAGGTTTACAAACTGTTTAAATTTTCTAACATGTGTGCCATCTAGATAGTTATATAATCTTCCAATTTCTTTCCTTAAGTCTTTAGCAACTTCTAAAGTCACAGCTGCCATTGTGGCATTTTATGTTTGTCTTTGAGTATTTTTAGAAAATTCCATATTTCCTCCTATTATCATTATCATGATAACGGCATTGGGAAAGACTGTTGGGAGATGGTACTAAAAGATTTTTTATACTCTATCAATTTTGTTGGTAGCATAATTTTTTCCATTCATGATGATTATTAGAGATAATAGATTTTTTTAAAAAATTTCTGGGATTTGGGATAGTTGATTTGCTATATTGCCAAAATCAAAAATGGCTTTTCAAAATTTCATTTTACATATGCCCTATCTCCAAAATCATTCTAAATCCTAATATTGTTCTTGTCATAAATTTAATTTTTAGGTAAAATTTCTCAGTCAGTTTCTTAAAGGACAATTTTCAATTAATCTAGTTTCTTCAAAATTTCTATATTAACAATTCAGCAATTCACCAATGACATGTCTAGTTTCAACTAAAGGAATAAAAAGTTCAATTGACAAAAAACAGTATGAAACCTTTCTCTATACCTGGAAAGTTCTGTTTACAATTTTGTTATTATTTATAATAAGCATAAAATCAAAATATCTATGTTTTCTGTTAATTTAATGCAAATTCCAAATAGAATTAGTCAACAACTTCATGCCACCTCATCTCTTTCTTTGCCTTTTTGGAACACAAGAATTCCAATATTCATCGATGCTCTATTGGCTAGTGTTTTGAGGTTCTTTCTAGGCCTTCACAGATATAACAATAGTATCAAGACACATCAAGTTCTCAATATATATCACTTTTCCTGGCATTCCTTTCCTGAAGAGACATTCAAATTTGTTTGAAAATTTCACTTCCTTCTCCTCCTCCTCTTTCTTTTTCTCTTTTTTTATCATTCTTATTCAACACCACCACTACCACTGTTATCACTATTATCACCATCATCAGCATCAGCATCTTCTTTCATTTTGAGTCAACAAGTTTTGAATCAATTTGACTAAGTTATCATTTTAGTACCTGTCTCCACTCTATGCACAAGTATACCATTAGAGACTCCATAATATATTTTGCTGTAATTTACATCTATGACATACATATTATAGTAACCATGTCAAAAAAGAAAATAAAATTAGTATAGTATTACCTTTCTTTGATAATGCCATGCCTATTATTAGTGATCTATTCTTTCTTTTAGATGTTCACTACACAAATATTTGGTAAAACATTTTAGAATTTACTAGCATTTGAATCCAAGTTCATTTGCCTATCGGATTCAGACTATTTTCTTCCTTCTATTGAAACTGTAATATGGGGCCGCTAGGGGGAACAGTGGATAAAGCACTGACCCTGTAGTCAGGAGTACCTGGGTTCAAATCTGGTCTCAGACACTTAAAAATTACCTAGCTGTGTGGCCTTGGGCAAGCTACTTAACCCCATTTGCCTTGCAAAAACCTAAAAAAAAAAAAAAGAAAGAAAGAAACTGTAATATTTAAATTTCTCATGTCCTGTAACATTTCCAACAAATCAATAGTCCTTAAAAGATCCCTGAAAGTGACTCTATAATCATTTATTCCACACCATTAATAACTGTGGGATAAAGTTTGTCTGGAGAGGCAATTTGAACTCATAAAGGCCAACTACTTGATTTCTTACTATTTTCTTACTTCTGCTGGGTATCAACTCTTTATAAATCAATCTTCTACAGTTAATCTAGTATAAATATCATGTTCCTCAACCAAGAAACCAAGTAAAATAGTAATTCAACAATTGTGCTTTATTTTATTTTCTATTGTCATCACTTCCATCCATATAAAGCAACAATATCACTCTTTTTTTTTATATTCCCCCCAATATGTTAAGGCCACCCTTTCTATTGTCCTTAGCATTAATTGGCAACTTCATCTCCTTCTGAACTTTAAAATTTCTGCACTCATCTAAGAGGACCATATCATGTATTTGTATTCAGTATGAATTACCTGCCTTGACTATCATCATATCTATTTATCTTTCTGCATACATACATACATACATACATATATATAGAAATCTTTTCACCTCTTGACTACCATCATACGTATGTTTGTGTGTGTGTGTGTGTGTGTGTGTTTTCAAAATTTTAAGTTGATTGAGACATTTTTTATGCAACCACATCTGTGTCAATTTATAACTTCCCCATTTACTTATCAGAAGTTTTTATTGTTATTATCCTCAGAATTTAATTCTTGCAAATTCCCAATTCCTTTTTGGGCTGTTTGTTGCTATTGTATTATTATAATAAACTTCATTTTTCAACTAAAACTGTATTTTAACACAATATAATTTTCCTTGTGTTTTTGCATTCATTGGTTTTAAAATTTCCTGTATTGTCTGCCTTCATATTTGGACAGGCCCAGTCTGTTATTTCAGATAAAATAAAGTTGGCTAGATAGTCATATTCAGAATGTAACTTAGAGATCTTTAATGCTACTTCAGAAGCAAATGTATCAGACATAAGATCTCTATTATACTGAATAAGGACAACATGTAGATAAATGTCCTGGTGGGTAAAGCTTTCAAAAGATGCTGCCTTTTATACCATGGACATGCATCTCTGCACAGCCATCAGACACCAAGAAATCATGAGGCAGTGAATAAATATAAAATATATTTCCCTTTCTTGTCCCCATCTCCCACCCACCAATTCCTCTTTCTCTTCTCTTCCTTCCTCTCTTCTTCAAATGTTCATTCTGAAGACATACTTTTGCTGGGATTAAAACAGGGTTTGCATTTTAAATTTTCATTTACCAAACAGAAAAATATTTTACTAGAAGGGAATGGTATTAAGGAGAAATGATTTTCCGTGTGCCCTGAGGCCTGGCAAAGACAGGATTTGATTTGCTATGTTCGGCTGGAATCTGGATTGATACACAGAGATGAGAGGGGGTGTTTAATAAAATTTACATTTCATTTTCTCACTTGACACAAGTCTCCTGTCACTCATCGGACTGATGGGAATGCTGCAAATAACTTTTGTCAGACCCAAGATAGGAAAACAGTCTGTGAAAAGAAAGCTAAGGGGGGAAAAAAGGAAGAGAAAAGATTTGGGTTATTTTAATCTTGCATCTCTGGGATGGTGATCCAACTGGTCGCCTCTGGGACCTAGAGGGCATGCTGTTTCATTTTGACATGAGCTTAATGTGCTGGTGTGCCAACCTAAAGAACATTTAATTTTAATCTCACTGATTGGAAAGACTATAACAACAGCAGACCTAGATTATCATAAGTATTATTTAGCACAGAATGGACCTCCCTTTACCTTTGTACCTTTTACCTCCAGAACAAGGGTTCTTAATATTTTCTTTTATCACAGAAACCCATGTGAAACCCCTTGGACCCTTTCTCAGAATAACACTTTTAAATGCACAAAATAAAATACAGAGGAATTCAATTATGTTGAAATATAACTTGAAGCAATTCTCAAAATTACTTTAACAATTCACCAACTCCAGAAGAAAAGAAGCCCTGAAGATAGAGGGAAAGAAGTTGAGGATACATTCAATTCAACTCAAGTAAATGAAATTACGCAGGTAGTTAGTGTGTACCTATATTATGCTCCATACTAGGTTAGGTACCCGTAGTAGATGCAGAAGTATCAAGTCTACCCTCAGGAAACTTATAATCTCATTGGGGAAATAATATATTCACATACAAAAAACTAATTAAAAGTAAATAAATGATTTAATATTCAAAATTAGTGATACAGACAGAAGCAGTCATCAAACTTCATGGGTGAGAAATTAGTGAAACTTGAAAGTCTAGTAAAGCCTAAAAAAGCCTCTTCAGAAGCATATTTTTAAATGTTTAAAATAAAAAAATATATAATTTGAAAGGAAAATAATGATATTGAAAGATAGTTATCCATTTAAGAGAAAATGGTGACAATCGAATTGTAGTGGTAGATAGAATTCAGTTAGGTAAAGAGAAGGAAAGGAAGGAGGGAATTCCAAGTAGCAGGAAATTTTCATACACTGAAATGGAGTAAGAATGAATAAGACATATTCAATGGCAGACAGGCCTGAATAGAGCAGAAAGTTCAGACTGGAAAGAAAAAGGAAATAAGGATCATAGATTTAGAGCTGGAAAGGCCCCAATAGGTCATCAAATTCAACTTCTTCCTTTTACAGAAGAGGAAATTAAGTAACTTGCCCTGGATCATATAACTGCTGACTTTATGTGTAGTGCTCTACCCATTAAGCAATGCTGCCTCAAGTTCCTGAGGGTAGTGAAAGTCATAGAGAGAAAGTCAGACCTACTGCGGAATAGAGGAAATTTCAGAAAATTTGTGAGCATTAGAGTTACCTAATAAAAGCAGTATATAAAAGAAGAGTTCCCTGATAATCAATGTAAAAACTAGGTTAGGGGAGAAAGTCTTGAGGCCAACAGTTATGTAGGGATGTTAGGATAGACCAACAGACTTGGAAAAATGAAGACCTGAATTCAAATTTGACCTCAGACTTTAGCTATGTGACCCTGGGTAAGTCACTTACCTCAGGTTCCTTATCTATAAAATGAGGATATTAACTGTCCCTATCTCACAGGGTTGTTGTGAGGATCAAATAAGTACAGTGCTTAATACAGGGTCTGGTAGATGGTAAATGCTATATAATAATATTAACAACAACAATAAAGTTATAATTATTATTATCTTGAAATCCAAAGGAGGACTGAAAAGGCAATAGTCTGACAAATGGTTGACATGCAACTTTCAAGATCATTTGTTCCACATTGGAATTAGTCTTAAGTCTCTCACTTATATACTGATTATTCCATAATATAGAAATTTCTAAGTTAGCTAGAAATTCAATGTTTATATTTTGTCATACACTCTGTTTCTGATGTTGTTCCTTCTGTCCTCAATGCTTTTTTTCCTTTTTCCACAACATACTTGCATACTTTTCAGGTGGCTTGCTAGACTTAACAATGAAGTCTATGACCATACATGAGAACAAAGGAAACTTCCCCCAAGGGGCTTATGTGACCTTGGTATCATTAGAACAGAGAAACAGAAAGGACTTTAAGAGATATCTAGTTCATCTTCCTGCCTCTAATCAAGATTAAATTCTATTTCAGGAAGTAATTATATAGCCTCTTCTCTTGAAAAGCTCAAATGGAATAGCTCAAATAGTTCATACCATCTTGATGATGTAGTCTAATGTTTATCCTCAATATTGAGAATATTATTTTTTAATGTCTAGCTAAAACAGTACGTTTGTCTCTTATTGATGGAGGTCAGGTAGACAAGGGCACTTTTGCTAGAGGAACAAATCCCTCAGCCTAAAACACTCATTTATTATACTTTCACATTGAGCCTTCTATGCTAGTTCTGTTATTTTTTTTATCTCTCCTTCTAGTTTGTTAGTTTTCTGAGATAGTATATTTGATTAAGTGTATTTCTCAGTTTCTAGAACAGTGCCTTAAACATGGAAGGTGCTCATTATTTGTGAAATAAATGAATGAATAGATTCCTTTTATTTTGATTTTAGTTGAAATGATCACTCACCATCTACATAACACTTAATATTCATATTTATTATTAAATTTTTTAACCATTTTTTCCCTTAAACTAAGTTTTAGCAATTCCAATTATTCTCATAGCTCCATTCACTTCCTCTTGTCCCAGTAAAAATAAATCTAATTTTTATTTCAGTGTCTTTCCTTGTACTAGTTCTTTTGTCTAGAATGTTTTAACCTTATCCTCTCTGTCCAAATTCTAACTATTCTTGAAGACCTTCTCAAAATTGGTATAATTAGGGGTGACTAGGTGGTACAGTGGATAGAGCACCGGCCCTGAAGTCAGGAGCATCTGAGTTCAAATCCAGCCTTAGACACTTAATAATTTCCTAGCTGTGTGGCCTTGGCCAAGCTTAACCCCATTTGCCTTGCAAAAACCTAAAAAAAAAAATTGCTATAATTATTCCAGTCCTTAGAAATGTCCCTTTTCTCTGAACCTCTGAGATATAGTACTTTAGAGCTTTATTACATAGTAATTAATGTGGAGATATTAAATATATTATCCAAAAGTCCAGTAATAAGACAGAAACCTCATATTTAATAGTGATTAGATTACCAGGTCAGACCTCAAAATCCCAGTTTAACTCATACTATAACTGAATTTAACCATCTACTATTATATTTCAATTGTCTGTCACCATTTTCTCTTAAGGAGTTCTTAATCTGGAATCCATGAACTACTTTAAAAAATGAATAACTATTTCAATATGATTTTCCTTTTAAATTCTATTTATTTTATTTTAAACATTTAAAAATATCATTCTGAGAAGACTTTTGTAGACTTTGCTAGACTTTCAAAGTGATCCATCACTCAAAAAAGGGTTAAGAGGTTTCACTTTACCTCTTCCTATTTCAGGAAACTTTTGGGTTAAATAAACATTTTATAGAGACAAAGGGATCCAACAACAACTTATAATGGCTTTTATGTAGAAAAGTGTTTTTAGAAAATCCAGAATTGGAATGTTTTAGGGAATACTAATACTTATATCCATTTCTTCTCTATGAGCTCCTCATTATTCATTCAAAAGAAAACATGAGGCTTTCAAAATCCTTTTCTCTTCCAGGGCTGCAGGAGAAAGCACTCTACATCTCTGACAATGCTCATAAATTTGTTGTTCATATATACAAGGCTTGTACAAGGTTGGCTGGATCCTGGTCACTCCATTCATTTTGCTCCATACTGGTCATGTCTACAGCCACCTACAACTTCACACGTGTCTTCTTCCCACTCTCCATGTACCTCCTTCTCACTATCTTCCAACCATTCTCAGCTACCTGAAAACCTGAGACAATTCTGTCTGAGAATGAACTCTTTTGGATGATAATAACCTACTTAAACTCATTCCCCAATGACTTATATAGTTTTTCGCCATTGTATACCCTATTTCAGCTGAACCCTCAACTGACATTGTTCAAACCTCAGTCTCCATCTTCATAGTGGATGAATGATCACTTATTTCCTTGTTCCCATTCCTCTCAATCCCTAATCCCAATCAGGATCTCCCATTCTAACTTGAGTCATGCCTTCACTGTGTTTTCTTGAAAACATGGTCCATAGGAAACAAATTATATTTTGTCTTGAACTTTTTCCCATTCACTCTATCTCTATATTTTTGGATTCCATGAGTCTTAGAACCTTTCTGAATATACAACTTCCCTGATGACCTTTTGAACACTGGTTACATTTTGATTCATATTGCAATCTACTAGTCCTAGTATTGCTACATCACCATTCCAAGGCAACAATCACTCAGGAACTTCTCCTTTGAGATTCATGAAATCCATATTTATTATGGTATGAGTTAGATATCTGTTGTTTACAGACCACAAGAACATTCTTCTGACTTCCTTGCTCACAGATTTCTCTCCTCTCAACTCTTGTCCTCATTATCCAGATTTAAACACATACACACACACACACACACACACACACACACAAACACACAAATTCAAAAAACTCATCTTCCAATTCCTTTCCTATGACCCCCTCCTCCACCATTTCAGTGAAATACATAGATGATCATACCCTTGATTTTGCCATCACCCACAAGTACTGAATGTACCTATGTTTATTAACTCCTAAATACTTCTCTATTTTCTTTTAACCTTTCCCCTGAACCTTGCAATTCTAAACCTTTTTTCTTCATCCTCACCATAAATACTCATCTTGCCTCTCAAGTCTTTCAAGCCATCACCTTTGAATTTGTCAAACCTTCCCATCCCTATCTTGACTGTCTGGTGAACCATTTCAACTCTACATCTTCTCCAATTTCTGTCTCTTTATCCTATTGGAGATTTTGCCCTTCCAAACCCCAACCTTGGATCAATTCCACCATTTGTTGCCTTTTCTCCTACTCACATGCTGCTCAGTAAAACTAGAGAAAATCATGAAACCATGCTACCTGGATACACCACAAGTTTATATTGCTCAGTCCCAATTGTTTTCATCACAGCAATGCAATCCTTTTATATTTCCCGGATAAATTCATTCTTATCATAATTTCTTTTCCAAATCTTTCATATCTTCTTAAAGTGCTTGTAGTTCTTCTCCTCCAAACTTATCAGGTGAGAGTTGTGCCTCATATTTCACTGTAAAAATTAAGGTAATTTACCAAAAGCTCCCTCTTTCCTCCTTTTTCCTATCTCAAACCACTTCTGCCACTATCCCCTTCTTCAACCCTGTCTCCTCAATGAGATGGCCATTCTCCTTGCTAAACCTAACTATTCTATATGCAATCCTATTTTTCTCTCTATTCTCCAGCATATTGGCCCCTCTATTAATCATGTATTATTATTGTTGAGTAATTCAGTCATGGCCAATTTTTCAGGTCCCCATGGACCATAGAATGCCAATGGGGGTTTTCTTGGCAAAGATACTGGAGTGGTTTGCCATTTCCTACTCCTGAAGATAAAGACAAACAGAGACTCAGTAATTTGCCAGGGTCACAGAGGTTGCAAATGCCTGAGGCTGGATTTTTACTCAAGTCTTCTTAACTTCAGACTTAGCCAGGGAGCCATCTAACTCTCTTCAGTCACTAATCTTTAATTTCTCCCTGTCTATTGGCTGCTTCCCTTTTGTTTCTACAAATACTTATGTCTCTTCCAATCAAAAAAAAAATCCTTGCTTGATCCATTCATACATCCCTATTAGATATCCCATCTCTCCTCCATTTTGGGACTAAACTTCTTTAGAAGTCCATCTACAATAGGTACTTTTATTTCTTTTACTCGTATTCTCTTCTTAATTCTCTAACCTCATCTTATAGCCAAACCAGTGCTTTTCAAAGTTTCTAATGATTTCTCAATATCCATTATGTTATCAAGTCCTGTTATCATGAGATTTACCAACTCTCTTATATGCCCCCTTCATAACACCTCTTGTATATACCCCTTCCTCTCCACTAACAATACCAACACTCTAGAGCAGCTGGAGATGGCCCAGGATGCAGAGGATAGCAATGGCGTCTTTGATGCTGACTAAGCTTTAATGAGTATCCCACAACAATAATAAGGAGCTAGTGATGTATTAGATAAAATATTGGGTTTGAAATAAAGAAGACATGAGTTTATATCTTGAATCAAACTAGCTAAGTAAAAACTTCTCAGATTCATATCCCTCATCTATAAAAATGGGGCTAATAGTAAGGTTGTTGAGAAGTTCAAATGAGTTAACAAATATAAGAATAATAAAATAATAAAAATAATAAAAGAACTATGAAGTATGAGATGGTACTGTTGTTATCATTGCTATTAATTATCATTAAATAGAAAGCCCACTGTGTCCAGTAGTATATGTCTTTTGTATGGATATAACAGATAGATTGAGAATTGAATGGGAGGAGGAAATTAACCTGCGACAAATTTGAGAGACTGCATTTCTTCAATTATGCTCCATTTTTCACTGCAAAGCTTGTCTCTTTAATCCCATGTCTTTCCTGGTGGTGTTGAATAAGGTGTTCCAAAATTCTTCATACTGTTTTAAGCTATTAAAGTTCCAGTATGTTCTCTCTTGGGAAGACAACAAGGTATTGGAAGACCTGGCTGTCTTCCCAGGTGTCAGTAATAAAAGGTTAAGATTATTGCTCAAACCATCCTGGTTTCCTTTAATAGCTCATTAAAGCTATTAAAGCTTAAAACTATGTTAAGACATTGTGACATGCTGTGTAACTTCAAATCATGGAATGTAATAATCTCCAGAGAATAAAAATTGCTGGTGACCCAAAAGGGCAACAGAAAGATACCTAATGGCTGCTACATCTTATCAATGACTAATGCTCAAAGAAGGAGTAATAAAGGCAACAGGTATACAGGTGATAAGAAAAGGAAGGGGACTATCCAAGCAATGAGAATGAGAAAAGATGGGCAGTCTAAATGTTGCACTATAATCCATGAAATACTTAAGAAACTAGAGGACAGCTTCCAACCCATTGGATCCTTGATGAAGGATTTATGGAAGAACATGAATGAGAAGAGCATTGCTCCAGAACCGTATGACCTGAGTTCCAATATCACCTTTGACTTTATTGGTAACCATAGATTTCAAATTCTTCAGCAAAAAAATTAAGGGGTGAAATCTGATGGCTTCTCAGGTTATGATTATATTATTGATCAAATGATTATAGGCTATGATTATATATAGGTTATGATTATATTATTAGGAATAATAAAAATATTGTTAGGAATAATAAAAATGGTATTATCACAGAAGATGATGAGAGAATTGTAAGCAAGTTGTATTTTGCACTAGTGGAAGGAGTTCTCAAGTTGAAGAGATGGTAGATTCCATATTTCCTTTTATTCCTTGGAATATCATGAAAGACTATGAATGTCTAAAAGAAATGCCAAAGGCTATTTTTAATGGAAGGCACGAGGAGACTTTAAGGGATTAAAAAATTTCTATTATCTACATCCTAAATTCAAGTCAAGAGGGAAGGGTAGTAAGTTGTAAAAAAACATTGAAAATCTGGAAAGGCCAAGTATATGAACTTTGCACTGACCACCTGTCACACATCTTCACTTTAATTTCAGAGAATCTCCTCCTTTCTTCTAGATGCACTTTGAATACCACCTTCTATATGAAGCCTTTCCTAACACCTATGATTACAGTGCCTTCAGTCTGAAACTTTGCTGTAAGTATTAATTTGTATTCATTTATAATTATTGTGTATATGCTTATGCATGTCCTCATCTCTTCAGTAAGACTGCAAAATCCTTGTGTTCAGGGATTATTTTGTTAATTGTATCTGAATCACCAGAGGACCTAGCAGAGTGCCTGGCACATACAAAAGAAGTGCTAAATAAATACTTATTGACTGATTGGAAGTGAGGAGTCATCCTGAGAGAATGGATATATGTACTCACAAAACCCAATAACCATTGACTTGAATTTCTCCTGGGAATGGAATTCCTCAGTCTCTTTTAGCAAACTATTCTAGCTTCCCTCCACACAAAAATATAGTTTCTCACTGCCACTGATCCTCACCCCAATTGCTTGTTATTATCACTTTTTCATGATTTAACTTCCTTAAATCATCTTTACTACATTTGCTTGGATTTTTGCAAATCACTTTTGGAAACAGGATTTCTACCTAAACTACATCTTTAAATGGATCTAGATCTACTTTATAAGCAGAGATCAAGTATACTACAGCTCACTATGGTTTAATTCCTTCTACTTATAGTTCTTATAACAGACACAGGAGACATTATATATTCTGTAAACAAAATATGGAATAAATGCATGAATTTTAAATGAAAGAATTAATTAAAATGCTTAACTGTTATTGATATGTATAATTTTATAGATGCAAAGCTGTATAATATTTGCATGTGATTTACATTCAATATTCAGATACTACTTTTGCATGCAGTTTGCATATATTTTAACATATAGTAATTACAAATTTTTGCATTTAGATTGTTCAGATGTGACAGTCACTTAACTGAGTAAACCTAGCTAAGTGGTAGAGTGTTGGGGACAGTTATTGCATGTCAATATTTTACAGCATTCCTTCTTTAAGAACATAGGCATTCTCACTCTCCATCAAAACTATGTTTTATCCAATCCGGGATTCCCTCATTTATATAAGCACCATGCTACCAAAGGTCCAGTTATCTTCCTAAGTATCAATGATAAAAGAGAAAGGATAGCCCAAACTTTCCAAGTGCCACTTATTAGCTTATTAAGAAGTTTGCATTAAAAAAATAAAACAAATAAAAAAATTCCTTTTTTTAATTACCATCAGAGGGAGTTAAATAGAACCATCAGGCAAAGATATTCTTAGCTTTGGAAGAGCAGGAACTAGTCTGTATCCCAACTCTCCCAAGTACTCATTACAACAGGGACTTAATAAAGGTCTGCTCATTGTATGAACTCCATCATCGATGTGGGGATCAACATAGGAAATACAAAAATTTTCTTTAAAACTCACATGAAAAAAACCCCACATATTTCTTTTCTTTGGTAAAATATGTCTTTCCAAAATAACTTCAAATATTAAGTGTGTTAAGGGACTTTTCTGATATTCATCTACTTGCCTCCAAGGAGATATCACTTTAAATTCTTATTCTAATTGCCAGAATTTATTAAATTTTCATAACTTCTAGGGTTATAATATATTCTTCTAGAATTAGACTAGATGGCCAATGAGGTCTCTTGTAAGACTAAAGTTCTGTATTTCTATGAAATATGGATTGGGATTGGGGAGGCAATGACAAAAAAATTAGTTATCATAAATGCATCTCCAGTACAACCAAGACCAGAGAATTCTTGTCATCCTGTCCCCTTGACTCAGCACCCAAATCTAAGATACATACTGTAAATTTGAACTCAGAATAGATGGGTTCTGGGGCATCTGCAGTTCCTCTTGTGACATGGTACTGACATGAGGTACCTTAAATATCAGAAGGATAGGGTGGATTAGTTATGCAGGGCAGTATGGGGTAGCAGAAAGAGCATTAGGTCTGGAATTAAAGGAGGGCTCAAGTCTTATCTCTTCTATTTGCTCCATGTGTTTTCTTGGGCAAGATGCTTTCCTTTTCTGAGGTTAGTTTCCTCATTTGTAAAACAGGGGCACTAAGTTAAATGGAATCTAAGAACTCTTCTAATTCTATGTCCTATGAGTCTAGACTTTGGAACTTAGAAGTTAATTCATACATAAATCCTCAGATATTCTCCAGAAAAGAACAAAGACTTATATGGGAAAGGATTTAGAGAATTGGATTAAAAATTGTCCCAAATTCTGAGTGGACAATTTCATACTTCACATACACCATACTGCCCAGATATTGCCTTATATCAATTATTAGGACATGGCATCTGTCTCTAACTTCTATATCTCCCACAATTCCTAGGATTAGTATTGTTCCCAAAAGAATGATCATTCTGGTCCTTGCTATGGATTTTCTTAACCTACGATATTATCCTCCCAACATTTTCCTTCCTCCCTCCTTCCCTCCTTCCTTCCTTCCATTACTTTGTTCATTTATTAAGGTTGTCACAGTCTCTGAGTTTATTGATATTTTCTCCTGTTTGTTTTCAAGGGTACTTCTCTGTGGAGTTCCACAGTGGGGAGAACACTCCCTTCCCCATGTATCTTCTCTGTTTCTTCTAATATAGCAGCTCCACATCCAGTATCATTAGAGTAGTAATTTGCGAAGTAGCTCCAAAGTAAGCCTGAGCCACATCAGGAAAGGGCCCAAGAAGCACCATTTTCCAAGCTTCTTTGCAGTGAATCTGCTTATCTCCATTGGACTTTATCCCTAGGTACTCCTAAATATGCTGGTACTATTAAGAACACATGCATTCAAAAAACTGACTAAAATATGTCCATACCTTTGACTTGGAGATTCCACTGTTAGACATATACCCCAATGAGGAAACTGAAACAAAGAAAAATTCCACACATAACAAAAATATTTACAGAAGTGCTTTTGTGCCAAAAAAGAAATTGAAACAAAGTATGTGATCATTCATTGGGGAATGCCTACACAAATTCCCATATATGAATATAGTGGAATATTTATTTTGCTTTAAGAAATAATGAACATGACTACTACAAAGAAGCATGGAAAGATTTATATGAACTGAAGCAGAGTAAAATAAGCAGAACCAAAAATTAATTTGCACAATGATTACATCAAGGTAAATCTCACAAACAACCACAACAACAACACACACACACACACACACACACACACACACACAAACACACATTTACATGAAGATGAAGACTGCAAAATTATGAAGAACAGGCCTGGTTCCAGAGAAGAGATATGAAAAGACATCTTCCTATGCATCCCCTCAACATTTTCTTCAGAATTGAATAGGGTATATTTACAGGCGTAGAACACTGCATACAGCTTAAGATTTTTTGGCTATATTGATTGGATTTATTGAATTTTTCTCTTCCTCTTTTTCTTTTTTTTTAAATGTTTGTTTATAAGGTATGGCTCACTAGAAAGGGGATGCAAAAGGAAATCTAGGTGGTATAAAAGCAAAACATGTCAATAATATCTATATTTGTAAAGAACACATGAATTCATGTTCTCCATTTCATCTAGCATCTATTTCACATAGTCTTTTGATAAATAGGGTTAAAATGTTTAAGAAAGAAGACTCTAAAATTGAGGAACCAGTAAACAGACAAGTTTGCTTCCTTATCTTTTCTAAAGTTTCTGAATGTTCTTCATGCTGTTCTCTTCCAGTTGTGAATTTGATCTATTATTGATCTATTATTGACTAAATTGATAAAATAAACAAATAACAACAACAACAAAAATTTGGTCCAAGGATGATTCTCTCTCCATCTCTGTTTCTATTCACTTTCCCAGAATCTTAGGGAAACTCATGAAAATATCAATTGTCACATGAAAATTTTCAAGAGGTGAAAACCTAACATGTTCACGCTGCTCTGGATTCACATAAGTTCCAAGACTAAGCATGAGATAAAATCAACTTAAAAAAAAAGGAAGCTACTTTAGAGTTGGAAAAGTTAGCTCTGAGAGGTCATTGAAAGGTGTCTTCTCTTATCCTCCAAATACTCTTACAAGATGTTCCAGTGTTTCATTATGTATCTGTATCTGTATCTGTATCTGTATCTGTATATGTATCTTGTATCTGTAACAGAAGCAAACCTTTCATATTTCTTCTATTAAATGTGTGTGTGTATATGTGTGTGTGAAATATCTAAAGAACCTTTACAGAAATAACTCCTGATATATTAACAGCAATCTAATTTTATGACACATAGTAGGCATTTAATAAATGCCTGTTGAGTTGCTCATTCTTCCTTGCTTGGATCTTATTTTATCTTTTCATCAATAGACTTGAGTATGTATTGTATCTATTTTATGTCCAGAACTGTCTAGGTTGAGACATTCCTTACTCTTCATTTTGAAGCACACACACACACACACACACACACACACAATAATTTAGGAGTCTTATTATTCCTTCCAGGCTCTTCTCATATATCAGAATTGCTCTGTCCCTGCTCTGCTCTAACCTGGAGAATTTGTCAACATTTTTATTTTAATCACATGGTCAGGCTTCTTTCTGATTACAAGTGTCCCTAAATAGATGCCTGCTGCAGTGAATGTGGATGGAAGGTCTCAGAGTCAGCTTGGGAAGATATCTTCTCCCAGTAGAGGTCCAAGTCACCATTTTTTTGTCAACAAGTCTGTGCTCCTGTGGCCTTTGCAATTCTTGATTGAAGCCAGGATATAGTATCAGTAATTGATTTTGTTCTGCTAGTTGATTTCCTAGTAACTAAACCTGGGCATCATTCCAATTTCTGACTTCCTAGTTAGCTACTTGCTGAGTGGGAGCACCAGTATGAGGACATGATCTTGGGATGGAAAGTGAATAAGTCCATCCACTGGGACAGTGACTTCTTCCCCTATCCCGGACTTATTATGCACAGTCCAGAGGGGTTTTCTAGATAATCCGTCCAGCTACTGGTGATAAGGCAGCTGTTTTTTGGTTTTTTTTTTTTTTTTTTTTTTAGTTTTTGCAAGGCAATGGGGTTAAGTGGCTTGCCCAAGGCCACACAACTAGGTAATTATTAAGTGTCTGAGGCCAGATTTGAACTCAGGTACTCCTGACTTCAGGGCTGGTGCTCTATCCACTGCGCCACCTAGCCACCCCAAGGCAGCTGGTTCAGCTTGCCTGACATGACTTTCTGTCTCATCTCTGTGAAAGGCAATAAAGGAAGAAATGACTTTATTTATGGCCCTTCATAGACTTGGCCCCAAGTTCCTCTTACAATCTTATTCCATAACACTGACCATCACACATAGACATTCTGCTTCATATTTCCATGCCTTTTCTTCACCTTTCCTTTGTACTCCTCCATTTCTTCTGCCTCTACTAATTCCTGGTTTCCTTCAAGATTCAGCTCAAGTAGCACATTTTATAGAAATTTTCCTAATCCTTCGGGTGCTAATGCCATCTGCCTCAAATCACCTCATTTATTATATATATATATATATATATATATATATAATATATATATATATGTATATATATGTGAACACATTATGTCCCCCTGATAGAATTTAGGTTTCTTGATGACTAATAGATTTTTATGTTGAATTTCAGGGGCCTAACTCATACCTGGCACATAGTAGGTACTTAATGCTTATTGGTTATAGATCTGTTGATTATCAGAATTTCTAACTCTCCCCTTTTTATGCAAGTAGACATTACTGAAAAGCTATAAAGCAATTTATTTTAAGGTTTTTGCAAGGGAATGGGGTTAAGTGGTTTGCCCAAGGCCACACAGCTAGGTAATTATTAAGTGTCGGAGGCCAGATTTGAACTCAGGTACTCCTGACTCCAGGGCCGGTACTCTATCCACTGCGCCACCTAGCCGCCCCTAAAGCAATTTATTTTTATTTTTTTTACTTTTATTAAATATTTTATTTGAGTTTTACAATTTTCCCCCAATCTTACTTCCCTCCCCCCATCCCCCCATGGAAAACAATCTGTCAGTCATTACTTTGTTTCCATTTTTAAAATTGTGTTTTACATTTAACTTCTATTACAACTGTAGAAATATGTTATCAGGGACAAAAACCTTTTGGTATATTCATATAGTGTATGGTGGGGAAAGAAATCACACATTAAAATACTAACTTTTCTTTCAAGGAGAATAGAATCTGCCACTATCAATGTTCAATCTTTATGCATTAAATTCCTCCCTACATTCCCTTCAGGAAGTTAATCAGTGGACATTTTAGATGATCTAGCATATTTTTTCATTTTAATGAATCCACAGCTAAATTGAACATTGAGTTAATTCTGCCTATCAGTTCTTGGGATTATATTTGAAATTATTTCAGTTCA